>NW_015167544.1:699906-713151 GCF_001447785.1 Gekko japonicus
ATCCCACGGCCGCACTTGCCGCGGCCCTTCCGGATGAACCACCCAGGTAGGTGGTTCTTTTTTGGTGCGGGGTTTTGGGCGGGAGGGACGGATTGGGGACGGCCGGGCAACGCTTCCCAGATGTTGCCGTGGGATCGCTGTCATGGCAGGACCAGGGGGGGTGACACAAGCAAGCAAAAGTCCAGGAACAGTCCGAGGTCAAGCCGGGCAAACCAGGTAGCAAGGTTCAAGCAGGTTTAAATCACAGTCCAAAAGCAGGGTCAGACATACCAAAGTTTCAAGTCCATAAATCACAACAATACCAGAGGAGTCAGTGATGAACGCAGGGTCAACAAAGCCAAAGGTCAAAAGCCGAGGATCAAGCCGAGAAGAATTCCACAAGGTCTGGAGCAGAGATGCAAGGATTCAGGTCCTGAACAAACGACGTTGCCAGCACAAATGACTGCTGGCAACAGACTTGCATATATACAGTGCTAGCTAATCAACTCATTAGCTAGCCAGGAGTGAGGACAGGATCCTGTCAGTAATCAGGGCTAAGAGATCTTCTGGCACGCATGCGTGCATTCTGCCTTCGCTCTCTCAGCTGTTGTCTTCTTACATTCCTGAGCCTGGTTACAGGTGGAGGCGAGTCTGATGATGAATTACTGGGCTGCAGCAGAGACTGATCCCTTGCAGGTGTTCCCTGGGAGGCTCTATCCTCCTCACCACTTAGATAGCTTTCAGCTACAGGATCCAGTCTTTGCCTTTCTGCTGCAGTACTGTCCTCAGGAGCCTGTTCAGGGTCCTCAGGAGCCTGTTCAGGGGCATCAGCAAAGGCAGGCATGACATCAGCAGGGGCAGGCATGACACTAAGAGTTGTTGGTCAAGGTATTGTTTATGTTCTTTTGTTAATTTGTTTTGATACTTCATTGATTCAAAATAGATTTGAATAGATTTTTTTAAACAATTTTTATTTAGGTTGTCATTATTCAAAATCAACATTTGTAATACATTTTTCATCCTACCCTCCCCCCTTCCCCCCCTACATGGCTTCCCACAGTGCTACAACCTCCTGCAAAATTCTTAAATTTGTTCTTCCTTCCCTTTATTATTACACATTCAATTGGTAACTAATCTCTTCATATATAAATTTCTCTATTTCTTATTCCATTTTGTTAAAGTTTAACGTTCAGTAGTTATTAAAGCAAAATAAGTTGTCTCTTACATCCCAATTCTTCTCCAAATAGTCTTTTAAATCTTTCCAATCTGCTACAAAGTCTTCTGCTTCCATATTGTTAAGTTTTCTTGTCATCTTGTCCATTTCAACCATAAAAAGAAGTTTTTTAATCCAATCTCCAATCTCCGGGACTCTATCTTGCTTCCAACTTTGAGCGTACGTCATTCTGGCAGTTGTGATCATATACCACATTAATGTCCTTTTTGCCACTTTGACCTCTTCCATTTTTAGTCCCAAAAGTAATATTTCTGGTTCTTTCTTAAATTGACATTTTACAATTTTTTCCATTTCTGCATGAATCTCACCCCCAATTTTTTTTGCTTGTTCACAAGTCCACCACATATGATAAAACGAGCCCTCAGCCTTTTTGCACTTCCAACATTTGTTGGACATATTAGTATTCATATTAGCAATCTTTTTGGTGTCATATACCATCTATACATCATTTTATAACAATTTTCTTTTAAGTTATTACATGTTGATATTTTCAGTGCATTTTTCCATAAATATTCCCAAAATGACATCATTATTTCTTTGTTCATATTTACCGCCCATTTTACCATTTGTTCTTTAACTACCTCATCTTCTGTGTACCATTTTAACATTACTTTATACATTTTTGAAATATGTTTTTTACCTCCCTCAAACCATACATTCTCAATATATTATACTTTTTTCTAAAACCAAGTCTTTTTGTCTTTTTTAAACAAGTCATTAATTTGTCTATATTGAAACCAACCATATTTAAAAGCTACGTCTTCTTCCATTTTAATTTCATATGTCTTTCCCACTGGCTTCAACATATCTTTATATTGTACCCATTCTTCTCCCTTATAAATCGAAAAAGGTTTTATTACCTCAGCCGGAACAATCCAGAGGTCTCTCATCCGAGAAGTACCTCGTATATTTAGTCCATGTATCGAAGAGTACTCTTCTAATATAATGATGTTTAAAGAAACCATCCATTTTAACTTTTTCGTACCATAAATAAGCATGTCAGCCAAACTTACAATTGTGACCTTCTAACGCCAACAACTTCTTATTATTTAATGTAGCCCACTGCTGCAACCAAACTAAACAAACCGCTTCATGGTACAATCTAAAATTTGGTAACTGGAATCCTCCTCTCTCTTTTGCATCGCGTAAAATCTTCATTTTAATTTGCGGTTTCTTCCCGGCCCATAAAAAACGTTGAAATTTCTCTTTGCCACATATTAAAAATCTTCACATCTCTTATTATTGGGATTGTCTGGAACAGAAACATTAACCGTGGTAAGAGATTCATTTTAACCACAGAAATTCTTCCCATTAATGACAAGATCAATGTATTCCACTTCTTAATATCTTGTTGAATTTTAGTCCAAAGCTTATCATAATTGTTTTTATACAGATCTATATTCTTCATTGTCAAGTCTATTCCTAAATATTTAGTCTTTTTTACCACTTCACATTGAACCAACTTCTGTAACTCATCTCTTTTCTTTTCCGTTATATTCTTACACATCACCTTTGACTTGTATTTATTCAAATAGAAACCTGCCAAGTCTCCAAATTCTTTTATTTTCCTTAGCAGCGATGGTAAATTCTGTAAAGGGTTCTCTACCATAAACATAACGTCATCTGCAAAAGCTCTATATTTATAAGAAAAACCCTTGTTAGTTAGACCTTCTATAGTCTTATCTTCTTTTACCTGCTTCAGTAATACTTCCAAAATCCATATAAATAATAATGGGGACAAATGACATCCTTCCCTCGTCCCCTTCTGTACCTTGAAGTACTATGTCTGAATAGATTCTATTTTTTTATTTGAAGTATATAACTGTTTGTAAAATGATGAAAAAACTGTATTAATAGATTTTGATGTTAACTGAATTTTCCCATCTGTATTTTTTATTGCATGAATCAAAGTAGAGGATGCCTTTTGGGTATACTTTGGGTATACTTGAGCATTTTTATTGATTTAGGATTTTTAACTAGATATTTTTGTTTTAAAAACATTAGTTGTTTTTGGACTTTTGACGTTTCTTGGTTTAATTTTTTCAAATTCTTTTTACCTCCATATTTCATGTGTTTCAGTTCTAATTACTTAATATTTGCTTGTAATTAATCTATAACCTTTTGTCTTTCTTTCTTTAGGGAAGAGGATAAAGCTATCAAACAACCCCTTATTACAGCTTTAAAAGCGCCCCATATATTAGATCAGGAAGCTTCACAATTGGAATTGAATCTAAAATACTCCTTAATAGATGACCTTGATGTTTTACAAATGTCCTCGTCTTGTAATAAAAGTTTATTTAAACTCCAATTGAAGCCTCCGCCTTCATTTTGTGTAGTCTGAATTGAGCATGAAACTCAAGCATGGTCAGAGATAGTACAAGTTTCGATATCTGCTGCTAAGACTTGATTAATAAAAGTTTTAGTAGTTACTAAATAATCTATTCGGGTATAAACACCATGTCTAGGGGAGAAATGTGTATATTGCTTTATATCAGAATTACAAATTCTCCAAATGTCACACAAATTATAAGAATTCAAAACATCTTCCAATTCAGTTTTTTAAAAAACATTTCTTTTTGCTGAAAGGTTTATGGGTTTTATCCCAATTTGGATCACTGATATAGTTGAAATCTCCTCCAATTAAGATTTCCGCCTGTTTAAAGTCTGACAACAATTGCAAAGTAGTTTTCAAAAAAGCTATCTGGTCTTCATTTGGGGCATACACAGATGCTATTGTCAACGGCTTTCCCTCTATAGTCCCCTTTACAAAAATGTAACGTCCCCTAGGATCTTTTTTAATCTGTTGGCATTGAAAAGGGACATTCTTTGAAATCAAAATTGCTGTACCCCTGGATTTAGAAGATCCAGGAACATGATATTGTTGGGCAAACCATTTGGTTTTTAATATTGGTCCATCTAGCTTTTTAAAATGTGTTTCTTGTATACAACAAATATTTATACGTTCTTTTGTCCAAACGTTTGCTGTACGCTTCAATTTTATTTTATTATTAAGACCTCTAGCGTTCCAAGTTGCTAGTCTTAACCTTTGTGTCATGTAGCTCTGTGGCCAAAGTAGGCCCTGACAGAACTAAAATCAAACTTTCTTAATTACAACTCTATAAAACACACACACAAAAACAAGCACAAACAAACCAACACTTCAATTAATACTTCAACCTATAACCACTTACCACTTACCATAACCCCTCTCTTCCTCCTAAAATAACTTTTATACTACTCTTACTTTCCCTATATCACTTAACTATAGAACCTCACTTTGCTTCCCAATTTCCCCTGTATAAACAGGGTTAGAATCTAGAAAGCCGGGCTTAAAATAACCCAGGCTTTTAGGGCAGTTTCTAAACTGCACCCAAGCTAGAAACTTTCCTAACTTAATTACTATTAAAATAAAATATATATACATTTGTTAAAACACCAACCGTCCCCTTTCCTCCATATATAGAATTAAAACAGCTTTACTTTATTTCTTCAGTATTTCTAACCTTTGAAACAAAATATGGTCATTATCTGTAATAATAAAAAGAATATCTATTTTTCTCCTTATCAACTTATATTAACTATCAAAATTAGAATTTCATAATTAAATTTTTAACATCAGGTCTCATCGTGTTCTTTTATATAACTTGTCTTTTTCACTCTAAGAAGGTATTACTTCATACCCCTTAAACTTCATAATAGTAAATATTTAATATAACATAGGTTTAAAAAGGTCTTAAAACTTTAAACTTCATCAAACAAAATGATTTAACCATAATAGTAAAATAGCATTACTTGAATTTTTTGACCATATACATGAACAAGAACCTTAAGATATTGAAAACACTTATATATACTATACTATGTAAAAAAAACACTAGTTATTTCCAACAGATTATACTTAATATAAATCTTGTTATAGTCTTTAAGGTATTAACTCATAGCCTGCTTTTTCAGCAAATTAGATAATAATAGGTATGTGACGACCTCTTATTTGGGGAGGTCTGGTTTTACTTTAAAATGTTCTTATGTTTTTGTTCTCAGGGTAATCGCGCCGCCACCAGGAAAATTTAAGGCTTTCCACACCTTTATACTAATATATTTCTTCTTCTGGTTTGGTATTGTGGCACGGGGTCTAGGCCTTTCGAGGAACTATGTGTTTCCTGGGAAGAATTTCGTTCAGAACTTGTATCTTAAATAAAAGTAGATTTATTTGATGTTCACACACTCTTCCCTCTTATTGACAGGGATCAGGGCATGTCACTGTCACAATATTTTCCTTAGGCCATATATGGTTACTGTTTCTTTATGCTTTAACTTTTCATAACACACACAAGACTGAGTCTCCTTCAACTCAGAGACAGAACTGACTAACTGCTTAACACAGAGACTTTTACTTTTAAATTCCACGCAGGAACTTCTCACACAGAGAACTCAGGATAAAACTCATATTAACTCATTTTACACAGCACACACTGCTCTGACTAACTGTTTAACTCCCCAGTCATCTCACTAACTGTCTTTCTCAACTGTCATCATAAACTGTCTAAACTCTAACAGTCACTCCTGATAGACATTCAAATCATCCACACAGCATCCATTCCAAAAACCCCTCCCCCTCTCTGTCACTCACCAATCACACAACTTGCCTGTTTCAGCATTCTAGATTGTCCCACACAGCAATATAAACCAAACTTTTAAAGACATACAGACACAAAAACATGAAATCGTTACAAGGTACTATATACATTTGTAATAGATCTTTACTCTTTAACCCTCTTATGTAGTATCATAATTTTTAATATCCATTAACTTGATAAACAACAAAATATTGACCTGGATACAAAAAGATAAAACTATTTCAAGCATCAACATCATTTAAATATATTAACTTGAAGTGTTCAGGTTTCTGCCATTTCCTCTTCTTCATTTCTAGATAGTTCCAATCCAAAGACGTTCAGTAAAGCTTTTCCTGTAATGATGTCTACAGCATTGTATTGCAGTCCATTTTTGTAGACTTGAATATCAGAGGTTGGGGACCACCAGAATCTTATTTTGGCCTCATTGAGTTTGGTAGTGATAGGTTTCAGGTTTTTTCATTTTTCCAGCACCTCCGGTGATAAGTCAAGCAAAACAATAATGTTTCTGTCTTGACATTTTAAAGATCTCCTGGTTCTCGCCTCTTTTAAGATCTTGTCTCGGGTCTTCTGGTACAAAAATTGAACCAAAATATCCCTTGGTCTACCTTTTCTAGCCGCCGCTAATGGTCCCAATCTGTGTGCTCTTGTAAGCGCTGGTGCAACGCCATCTTCTAGTTCCAAAACATTCGCTAACCAAGCAGCAATAAAAGAGGGTAGGTCTTTATTTTCTTCCGCTCCCTCTTCAAATCCACGGAATTTCAAGTTTAATTGCCTCCATTTGTTTTAAGAATGGCAATTCTATTTAGGGAAGTTTGCTCCATTACTTTAAGAGCTCTTACTTCGCCTTGTAAATTAAGCGCCATTTCAGTTGCTGTTTCCGCCATTTTCTTAGCGTCTTTCACTTCCTTTACCAAATCAGCCAAGGAGGTTTTTACAGGCTGGAGGAGCAATTCTTTTACAAGTGATGCCATGTCTTTGAGAAGACTTTCTCTCAGTTCATTATTTTGTTCTCTTAAATCTTCTCTAGTTATGGGAGTTTCCTCCGATATTGGAGAGTTTGGAGTTAAACTGCGTTTTTTGTCGGCGCCATATTGTGGCATTGTATGGAGGACAAGGCCACAGCTTTAGAGGGTTCAGTAGGTTAAAAAAAGTTTTTTACAGTAGGATTACCTTTACTGCTTGATTTGGCTTTGCTTCCTACGTTCTTCTTGATGCTTTTTCTCTGCATGTAGACTTGAATAAGGGAGTTATTGACGTTATAGGAGGAGAAGGAACGGGAGCCTTTCCACTATGCATCCGCCATGCGCCGCTTGGCTCCGCCCCCCGTATTATAACTAGATTTACAGATCTTAAATAACGTAGTGAAGCACGGGTATCAGGCTAGTAACTACATGTTTCTACTTATAGATCAAGGTGGGCAGCTGTGTTGGCCTGAAGCAGCAGAACAAAGTTAGAGTCCAATGGCACCTTTAAGTTCAACAAAGTTTTATTCAAGGTGTGTGCTTTCGTGTACATGCACACTTCATCAGACGAAAGCTCACACCTTGAATAAAACTTTGTTGGGCTATTTCTAATGTTATTGTTTCTAACTCATGGGCAGGGTTCGTTGTGAGTCAGCATTCCATGCAGTGACAGGATTAGAGCACCAACACACACACCCTTCCAACTATTAGCCCAACAAAGTCCTGGTCAGATAAAACAGGTTACAATAGAATGTCAAAAATGTGCCCAGTCTGGCAGGATCTTCTCACTGAAGCTGAAAAGAAGGGCTAAGTTTTTATGGATTTTATTTTTACTGTGAGGTGAGCTAAAAGATATAAAACGTGAAAATTACAGTTTACCAAGCAATTTATATAGAGGGCTATATCTGTTGGAGGGAGTCTGGAGGAAATATGATTGTTTGTACATAGCAGACAAGAACATCCATTAGCTTTCAGAATGGTTTATTGTTGTACACAAATTACTATTACACACATTGATTTTGTGTGTGTTATAAAGCATTTTTATGGAAACCATTAAAATAATTTATTGAGCAAACAGTTCTATGGGGCAAGGGCCAACATATAACAAAGGGAGGACTTGTGCATGATGAATAATCTATTGCAGGTATGTTTAGCAATTCCAGTCAAGTTTTTTTCCCTTAACTTCAGTCATCTCAAAATGTAATGTAAACACCTTGAAGAGAATATGTCTTTTGGCCCTTTGGATGTCTCTTCTCTATGCTAGGTATGTTTAACATGAACTTGGAATTGTGTGGTTTTGGTTTTATCTGTGTGTGTTATTTGTAAAATGTATAATCAAATGTATACATCAAATGTAAAGTAATAAAGTTAGTCCAATTAAGGGGAAACACTGAGTAGATATTGGAGTAGCATTTGTGGGGTTCATATTTGTGTGTAATATTTTTCTGTAGCCTTATCCACATTCACTTTTGTAGGTAAAACTCCCAGTGTGAAATTTATTTATTTACCTGGTATCATTTTAGTACTTTTACAACTTACAAAAATCAGTGGCACCATTGCAGATTTCTGGAGAAAGACACAGCCAGTGTATTGTACTGTATCAGAATAGGCTGGGGGTTCAAATTGCTACTCAGCCAAGAAACTCATGTGGTGAGCTTGGGCTAGTCACACTCACTCTATGAACTTTCTCAGCGGGTTGTTGTAAGGATAAAAGTGACAGGGGAAAGCATGTGTGACACAAGAGCTCCTTGCTAAAAAAAAATCCTGGATAGGCAAAGTGGAAGGATCTAAGCTCCTCTCATGATGCTGCATCTTCTCCTGTCACCATACCTCTCCCTATATCTCTTAATATCTGCCCTGAAGCTGTACACATCTCCTGTCTTAATAAACTTGGTCAGCTGTAAATACATTACAACCAAATAGCAGATTGAGTCCAAGATTGGGGGGGGGGGGGAAACCAAAGCAAAATTCATCTCCATAGTCTTAAGGAACATTGCTGTTTGGTGACACTCCTTTCATCTCCAGCAGATGACTGGGTCTGAACCTCAGATCAGGCCTTTTTTGTACTGGTACTCACCAGTATGGCATACCAGCACCTCTTTTGGCCATTGAGATGTGGGCTGACCATCTTTCCTAGGGCTGGGCCAGGCCAATTGAAGAGATGTGGCCCGGCCCATCCTGCAGTTGAAGCTGCACTGTCATCCATGAGTGCAATGGAGAGAATCAGCTGCCATGTCAAGAGTACTAAGGGCAATTCTGCATTGGCTTTTCCCTCCGTTGTTTTACCAAAGGTGCAGCTCAAAACCACATTCAAATATTCTGGGGCAACACCGTACTGACTGCAAAGCCACCCCTGAATGGCCATAAATCTATACAGAAGGTACCATAAAACCTGATGATCAAAGAAAGTGAAAGCAGCATGCAGTGTAGAGGGTACCATAAGATTTGACGATCAAAGAAAGTGAAAGCAGGGAGGATTTCCGGTTTTGGCGCGACGAGACGAGGCTGTGCAGAGGACGCGCTCTGCCAACATCGAGTTTCTTGGACCTTGGAGTGATGTTAGAGCGTGGAATTTCGAGCTTCATCACAGCGAACCCCCCGTAGAGGGGTCCGGGCAAGGGGAGCTGAAGGAACTGAGCGGCGGGTGGCGACCGGCGGCAACGTACCTTCTTTTTCCTCAAAGCCCAGGTCCAGGAAGACGCTTCTCTCGAGAGGAGCAAGTCGGAGCTACCGGAACAGCAGAACCTCCACATAGACTGACAATACAGGTGATAAACTGACACACTAAGGCGAAATATTTTTCCTCTTAAAAACGCTTCCTTTAAGAAACCTTAACTTGAGCAGGAAGCCGGCGCCTGCGTGAGGGAAAGCAAGCGGCAGTGTAAGGTGCACAGCAGTGACGCAGGCTGAGAGTACCCTAGGAGACTGATACCGTAATACTCTAAGAGAAGCGCACTAAGAAACTTTGAGCGGGCGAACACGATCGAGCTGGTTATGCAGAGCCGTGATACTGACTAAATAACTAAATAACTAGACTAATATCGGAGCGGAAGGCAGTGCGGAAGCGTCAGGAGGTGGGAAAGTTAATGGACAACGGATAACGCAGATTTTGGTGACGACGGACGACGGAGAAGAAAGGAGAGGATAGAGCGGGACAGTGGAACAAATGAAAAGGGAGCACTTTGTACTCCAATCCTAACTGATGAGTTGACCTCGTCTTTAATAGATGAATTGACCTTGATGAACTGAGCTTGATGAATTGAATTTGAGGAATTGATGAGCTTGATTGTTTGATGAACTGATCTATTGAACTGAATGGGATGATCTGATGAACGGATGAATTGAATTTGATGTGCTGAACTGAAATTGATGAACTTTGATGAACTTGATGAATTGGATGATATGAATTTGACGATAACTGATGATAACTGATTAATGGAGGGGTAAATGTGGAGCTAATGTTGAGTTAATTAATGTGGAGTTAATTACATTGAGCTAACTTTAAGTGTGGGAACCTTTTGCTGACGATAAGCTAAAGGGTGAGCCCATAAGGATAGCAGAATATTAAGCTAACTAGGGGTATTAGGCAAGTGAAACAGATAAGTAGAAAAATTGACAAGAGTATAAAAATACTAGAGTATAAAAAATACTGGTTAGAAACAAAATAATAAATAACAACCTAAAATAAAAAAATAAGATGGCTTCAGGAGGGAGGAGACCATCTTTCTCCGCTCCTGTACAACCACAACTACAGGGGATACAGGTCAATCCAAAAGAATTAAATACTCTTATACAGGAGGCGGTAGAAAAGGCAGTTAACCAGGCAGTAAATCAGGTAGTGGAAAAGGCCGTAAATCAGGCTGTTGAAAACGCAGTTAGCGCTGCCATTCCACCAGCAGTAGATGCAGCCATGAAAATTAATATGTCTACTATGTTAGAGAAGGTGTTACAACCGTTACAGGCAAAAATAGATAATCTAGTGGAACAAGTTAACACACAACTGACGGAAACTAAGAAACAAGCTAACCAAAATACAAAACAAATAGACAAACTAACAAAGGCGGTGAACAATATAGAAGACAGGGCAGAAGACTGCGATCACAAAGTTTGGGCATTAGAAGAAACGGTGACTAAATTAGAAGTGGACAAAGCCTCTTTTGTTTTAAGATTTCAAAATTTAGAGGAACAAGAGGGAGAGGATATACAACAAAGGGTCGTGGAGCTATTGGCTGAATACACGCAAGAAACGGATATAGCAAAAGTAAACGAAGAGATTGATACGGTCTTCAGAGTCAATTCAGCTTTTACAAGGAAAAATAAATTGCCACGTGAAGTCCATGTCAGGTTTACGAGGAAAAGATTAAGACAGCAAATCTTGAAGACAGCAATGCAGAGACCGTTAACAGACCAAGAAAAGGAAATCAAAATCTTAAGAGACGTACCCTGGAGAATGAGAGAAAAGCGAAAGATATATGGGAAACTAGTAACTGCGTTGAAAAGAAAAGGAATAAAATTTAAGTGGTTGACACCGGAAGGGGTTACGTTTAACCATAGAGAAAGATGGCACAAGATAAATTCGGTCTTCAAACTAGAAGACTTCATAAGAAGACACGGAGAAGAATTGGAGATATTGACATCTGAGGGAAGTGAAAGCCCAGAAGAAGAGGAGGAAGCTGAAGAAGAAGCTACAGAGGAAGAAGAAAGAAATGATCAAAGACAAACCCAAGAAGCAGCTCAAAAGAAAGAAGGGAAGAGATCTAGAATAATCCCTCTCCAAGTGCGGACAAGACTATTCTACAGAAGAGAGAGGAGCGACAGATAAAATGGAAGCCGGTAGGAGTAGACCCATAAGTCTAATATCACTTAATATCAACGGACTGAACAGTCCGCAAAAAAGAAATCGAACTTTTCATCAGCTATCAAAGGCAAAAACACAGATTACGTGCCTCCAAGAGACACATATTAAAAAAGACCACCAAAAGCACTTAGAAAATAAAAAATTGGGAATGAAATTTGTGTCATGTAATCATTATAAAAAGAACGGAGTGGTGATATATGTAAAGGAGTCATTACATCCAGAGTTAGTTTTCGATGCTAAAGATGGAAGGGTGGTGATAGTAAGGATACAAAGGGGAGGGAAAAAGATCCTGATAGTTAATGTGTATGCCCCAAATACGGGCCAATCTAAATTCTTCCAGGACCTCAGGAGAACAATAACTAAACTAGAAGCAGATGAAATTTGTCTAGTAGGAGATTTGAATGCGGTATATGACAAACTTTATGACAGAAGGAATTCTGCAGGAGGACATGGGAAAGGAGGAGAACTTCCGAAGGCTTTTTTAGACTTAACAGATGAGCTTAATCTCGTGGACGCATGGAGATTGAGAAATCCTGATAAATATGATTATACGTACTTCTCTGCACGTCACAGATCGTGGTCCAGACTTGACATGATTTGGTTAAGTGTGACAATGATGAGCGAATTGGAGGAGGTGGAAATGCTACCAATGTCTTACGCGGATCATAAGCCTATGATGATGACTCTAGGCTGTAATAATAGACCAATAAGGTGGAGACTTAACACCTTTCTATTGAAAGATATGAGATTTCTGAGAAAAACTAAAGAAGAGATAAAGGAATTCTTCAAGTTCAACATCCAGCCTGAAATTAAAATAACTACTGTTTGGGAGGCCTTTAAGGCGTTTGTTAGAGGCATTTTTATAAAGGAGTCTATTAATAGAAGGAAAAGATTAAATCATAAGTTACAAGAGCTAAAACAGAAATTGAGAGAAGAAGAAGATAAACTGAAAATCAATCCATTATCCGAAGTAGCAAGGATGAAACAAAAAAAGCTGCAACATGAGATTAATTGCCTCTTAAATGAAGAATTAGCTAAAAAAATCTTATACACCAGACAGAATTTCTTTCAATATGCTAACAAGACTTCTAGATGGTTGGCGTATAAACTGAAACAAGAAGAAAAAAGAAGATATATAAAGACGTTAAAGAATGAAAATGGCTTGGAAGTGAGCGATCCAAAAGGACTTAGACAAATTGTTCAAGAATTTTATGCACAACTTTATACCAAGAAAGAGGCCGAACCAGGCAGAATTGAAAGTTATTTGAAGAACAATCCCAACATTAATAAATTAACTGAACATCAGAAAAATGAATTGGAACAGCCTATTGCCTTGGTGGAGGTAGTTCAAGCCATTAAGAAGCAAAAAAAAAATAAAGCCCCTGGTCCGGACGGGTTACCAGCAGAATTTTATGATGTATTTGAGGAAGAGATTAGTCTGGTGTTGAAAAAGGTGATGGCAGCAGGGACGGACGAAATACCGGACTCTTGGAGCTCAGCTAGTATTTCATTAATACATAAAAAAGATACAGACTGTAGAGAAGTCAGGAATTACCGACCGATTTCCCTGCTGAA
>NW_015167544.1:713727-737577 GCF_001447785.1 Gekko japonicus
TCTGGAGAGGTGGGCAGCTCTGCAACTCTCAATGCTGGGAAGGGCAGCTACAATTAAAATGTCTATACTGCCAAAGGTTCTCTTCCTATTTCAAACCATTCCAATTATTAGAAATGATAACTACTTTAGAAGGTTGGACAGGTTGGTCAGAGGGTTTATTTGGCAGAAGAAAAAACCAAGGGTTAGACTAAAGAATCTACAGGAAAAATATCAGAATGGTGGGTTAGCAATACCAAATTGGAAAATTTACTATCAAGCAGCTGTTCTAACCTGGTTGAGAGAGTGGATTACTTTGAAAAATATGAGAACGTTAGCATTAGAAGGTTTTGATCTGAAAATAGGTTGGCATGCGATTTTATGGGACAAAAAAGCTGAAATATACTCATATGTTAAGCAGCACTGGATAAGGGCCAGCCTACTTAAAATATGGAAGCAGATAAAATTAACATTTTATGACAAGTTGCCCAGATGGATAGCCCCACTAGAGGCCATTGTATTGCCGAATTTAATGTCAAAGGTTCGAGCTACAACATATGAGGTCCTACTTAATAATGATAATGAATTAAGATCACATGAAGATCTGGTTGCCCAACACATACACCTGACATGGTGGGAAAGAAACCAACTAAACTCTAAAATTGCCAGAGATAGGCGAATAGGTTTTATCAGCGGAAGATCGGAACTTGATAAAATTTTGTTAGGAGATGATACTAAGATTATTGGTAAATTATATTCTTTTCTTCTGAAGCAAGAAATGCAAGAAGAAGTTTTGGTAGAAACGGGAAAGAGATGGGCGGGAAATTTAGGGCATGTGCTCGATAAAACGGAGTGGGGAAAAATCTGGAAAAATACCAGATGGTTAAAAGCTGCGGCATTAAAAGAAAATGTTTTTAAAATGGTACATAGATGGCACATGTCTCCTGAAAAGTTGGCCAAAATATATGCTGGATTAGATGCAAAATGCTGGAAATGTAAGACACATATAGGTACATATTATCATGTATGGTGGTTATGTAACAATGTGAAGGCATATTGGAAGGAGGTCCAGAAGGTGATATGGCAGATCACCAAAAAACAAATTCCATTAATTCCTGAAATATTCTTGTTGAACATTTTCCCTGATAATTGGAGGAAAAATGAAAAATTTCTAATTTTGCACATACTAACAGCAGCTAGAATGGTGCTCGCAAGAGAATGGAAGAATGAGCAGGTACCAACTAAAGGACAACTGATTAACAAATTGATTGACATAGCTGAACTGGATAATCTAACACAAAAAGTTAGTGGAAATATGACATTAAGATTTCAGAAGGTTTGGACACCAGTATACAATTGGATTGATAAACAATAATGAATGGGAGATGTTCTGCCTTTGGTTTGTGTGGGTTGGTGAGAGGGGGTGGGGCGTGGGGTAGGTTGTAAGTATAACTGTGTGTTGTAATTATAAGTGTGTTAAAATCAATAAAAATTCATTTAAAAAAAGGAAAAAAAGAAAGTGAAAGCAGCATGCAATGCAGAGGGGAATTTCTGTTCCAATGTGGGTTTGGTAACACACTAGGGATGGGCACAAACCTGCTCACAAACTAAAGTTTATTATGAATTTTGATTGGTTTGCGGTTTGCAAACTGAAGTTTGTGGCAGGTCACTCAGCACAAACTTTGCATGAACTTTAAAACAGATCATAGCGGTCCATGATGGTTTATGAATGGATACATTTCCAGACAGACTGTCTCCACCAATGCTCCCTCTAAACTGCTGAGTCTTGTGAGCAAAAATTCTACTTTGTGAGCTACTGGCATTAAAGTTGTGAGTTAGTGATTTGGTTTCTGCATAAATTAGTTTGCTCTGGAGCCATCCTTCCTGAGCTAGGACAAAAATGTGTGAGCTGGAGGCTAAAAAACTGTGAGCTAGCTCATACTATTTCATCTTAGTCCCATGATTTATACCTGTGGGAAAGGGCTGCCTCTGGCTGCTGACAGTGACAGTCAATGTGTTTAGAATATGGTAGCTTTGTTTAGGATAGCACCGTAAACTGGAATTTATAGTGGGAAATTCCGACATCCTTAATCAGAAGAAGTAGAAGACATATTTATACCCCACCTTCACTACCTAAAGGCGTATCAGAGCAGCTTACAATCTCCTTTCCCTCTCCCTCCCGAAAACAGACACTCTGTGAGGTAGGTGAGGCTGAGAGAGCTCTTTCCAGAACTGTCCTTGAGAGAACAGTCCTCTGAAATAACTTGTAACTGACCCAAGGTTACACCAGCAGCTGCCTGTGGAGGAGTGGGGAATCAAACTCAGTTCTCCCAGATTAGAGTCTGTGCTCCTAACCACTACACCAAACTGGCTATATATATATATATTATATACATAGAGACTGTATGCCCTATTTGGAGGAAAGAATGATTCTTTGTTGACAAAAGTGTTAATGCTGCAGGATTCTCAAAGTGTACCTGAAGTAATCAGAGGGATCCTGCTATCCTCAAGTAATCAGAGAGATCTCATTATTCATTTCTAGGCAACTTTGGCCTTTTGTTTGTCTCTCTAGGGGTACGTTCAGACGGCTCTTTAGATCCGCGCGAGGCACGAGTGCCTCATGGATTTAAATGTAATGTCCAGAAATCAACATCTGGCTTCCAGTCGTGCCAAGATGGCGTATTAGAGCACTCCCGCGATTCTCCGGGGGTGGTCGGCGGCTCTTTCAACAGTTTGGGCAGTTTATAGCCCAAAGCAACACTCCCCAGAGAGGGGGGGTGTCCAGCAGGCAGCCGTGCCCAAGCGGGAGTAAGAGATTGGCCTGATCAAGTTCCGAAAGGAGCTTGTTTTAGGCTTTGATCTCCTTCCACGAAGAGGGCGAGTGCTAAGCATCACTAAAAGAGCCGTTCCGAGTTGGTTTACCAGCATAAATCCGTCGTCAGCCGATTTCTTCAACAAGGGGAAAAGTAAGTGAACTAAAAGAAGCAATGCAATCCCGGCATAGACGTGCTAGATAACAACTAAACCCTCCCCTTACCTGAACTTGTTTTTAACGCGATTTGACCCGAGCGGTTGAGCGGATAACAAGCAGACGATCCCAGCGACTAATTCCGGCAAAAAATTGACTTGATTTAAAGCTTTAAAAACGGAAAAAACGTTATTGTTGAACATTCCTGCGGCTAGCTTGAGATAAGTGCGTGACTGGAAAACGAAACTGACGAGAAACATCGCGGGAAGAAAGGGGTCGGTGTATCAGCAAATCTCTTCCGACGATAGACAACCAGTGAGTTTAGCTCCTAGAAGAGATTGGAAGAACCGGAAGGAGTCGGAAGAAGACAATCGGAGAACCGGATGTAAGCGCAAGCGCACAGACGGGACCCGGAACAGCTAACATGACCTACTCTACCCAGAAAACCATAGAGGAGTTGCGCCCGACATTTTTAGGAGGACCCGATTTTAAATTGCTTTTTTAAAGGTTCTAAAGCTATCTGATTCAAGCGAAAAGAAGGGAAATAGCCTGTGCGTATATAAGCTTTTGAACATTACTACTAAAACGAATTTTTAAAAGTGAAAAGAGTAATTTGCCAAGACGGAGACCAGAAGAACGAGAACAGGCTCAGAAGCGTCTGAAGCCGCACCCGCAAGACCCAGAGTAGCTTCAACTTCTACACCAAAAATGTCAACAAAGGAGAAGAAGGAGATGCAAGCTGCAATGGAGGCTATGGAAAAGAGGATGACTGAGGCGATTCAGGCGATGGGAACTCAGATAGAACAAAACTTAGAGAAGCAAATAGAAAAGCAAACTCAAATACATCTAAAGCAACTAGAAGAGGCCCAAGAAAAAAAACATTACCGCAATAAAAGAGCTAGTAAAGACAGAAAAGAAATCAACATCTGGGAAACATCCTTCTTCCATGAGCATCCCGTTTTACCACGCTTCGGAGCCATACTAAAAAGGCTAGTTAAAATCTGGAGTTTTTGGTTCCGATGGGCCAATTACGGACTTGTTCCAGCATGCCATTAAAAAATGGCGCCCATTTGGGATGGTCTGATGTCAGACCATCCCGAACAGGCGCCATTTTTAAAAAATCTTGATTCTGCACATGTGCGGATAAACAAGGCTGCGATATCATGCCTATGCACATGTGCAAAAAGGTTTTTTTTCCCCAGTGGACCCCGTATAGACAATCCACAGCGGAAACAGCGTGCGGTAAGGTGATTCCCCTGGGGGATGTCTGGTCGTGTGAAGATGGATTTTAAAGATCAGGATCAAATTTGATCCGGCGTAATGGCGGGATTAGCTGCCCGTTTGAATGCGCCTAGTACATTTTTATCCAATCTTCCCTCCCAGAAGCTCAGGATAATTGACACAGTTGTTCCTTCCTAGGCCAAATTCATCTAGACAGCTTCATGGCAGTAGAGGATCTCTCATTGGAATGCTCTTTTCTTCAGTCAGTATGAGATCAGACTTGGTCCCATTCATTCTGGTGCTTGCTTTGAAAATGGCCATAAAGTATCTCTCTTAGCTGCATGTGTCCCCAGCAGAGAAGCTGGTCCCAAGCTCAGAATAGAAAGGGAGAAACAAAAAACAAAATGTAGGTAGCTATGATGGACCCCTGCTCCTTCTGTTCTGTGAGGCAGATTTTCCTGCCAAAAACTCTATTCACCATTCTGACTGAGCAGCCTCTTAGTAGCATGTTTGAATTATAAACTTACTAGAAATAATGCCCGTTGTGGAAATAAATACAACGGGATCTAGAAAGAGGCTCTGGGAGAGTGCTCTGGCTTTGGGCAAACAGTGTCAGTTTCCTGTGGCGACCTCAGCAGGGTTTAATGACAGAGTCCACTGTTTCCTCCAGAGGGACTGATCTCTGCTACCTGAAGAGCATTTGTATGTTTGAGTTATCTGTAGCCCTCACCTGGAGAGTGGTAACCATTGTTACCCATTCTCCTCTCCCCTATGAGGTATGTTATGCAACTGAAAATTCCAACTGCCTTGCGGGGGGGTGGGGAGTTTGAGGTGTGGAATGGACTGAAGTCCAATCAGCTTCCATATGCAAAATACCAGGTTGTCGCAGCAGTTGTGGTGTGGGCGGGACCCGGGCTTTGCCTTCTGATTGGTGGCGATATATGCTGAGGAGCAGTGCCATCAGCCATACACTAAGGGAGTGCATTTTAGAATTAGAACTTTGGCACCCACTATTCAATTATATATAAGGAGAGATAGCTTTCTTTTTGTCCCGGTCAGTGTTAAATATTTGGCTTTTTCTCAGGCCAGAGATTTTTATTGTAACACAGCAGGAGTCCTCTTTAGAAATGGCATGACATGAAGTAAAGTTGAAACAAAAAGGTTGATTTTATTGAACAAGCACAGTTGTAACAGGAATAGGGCAGAGGATTATGAGTTCTTTACACTATAGTTCTTTATCAGAAAATTAGAATATCTTGAACAGGCAACAGAGTATAGTCGAAGCTTGAATTCTAAGAGATTTAGTTCTTCACTGTGAGAGATTTGTTTGTCTTGGAGATTTCGTACAGCAACAAAGTTTCATAACAATATCTCAGTTTTCTGGAAGTTAGAACTTTCTTCCTGTATATCAATATTCCCCTTTTGGAATTATAACTTTCCCTTGAGGAATCTAAGACCATTTCCCTTTCCACTTCTCAAACCAACCGTCCCTTCTGAGTTGAACCCCCTGACTAACTGGGTAAGGAATATGCTCCTTTTCCTAGGAGCAGTAACCCTTTTCTGCTCGGCTAACTAACTACCCAACCTCTTCTGGCAAACCTTAACCCCAGTTCTGGAGACAGTGAACAAATAGAGAATTCAGCTAGTGCTGACACTTAGATGTTAAGTTCTTTCTGACTCTCTGACAAGACTCACAAGATTTTCTAAAACTCTCCTCAACTGGCACTGACCAATGCGGGGGCCTGTCACTCAAACTGCTTTTCAGTGAGGCATTAACCCCTAATCTCCCAGCTTTGAGTATGATGCACTAACTATCCTGGTTTTTGAGGTCAGTTCGTCACAACAATGGTTACGTAAATTAAGCATCAAGACAGACAGGTTGCTGGAAAATCCATGAATGGGTCTCTAGTAGGGATGGGTATGAACTGCATTTTTGCACTTCATTTGTGGTCATGGCTGAACCAGGAACTGATAAATTGGTTCATGAACTGAACTGGTTCGTATTAGTTTGTGACCCCCTGCTTTCTGCTCCCGCTGCTTTTCATGGGGAGGAGAAAGCAGAGGTTTAAATGGGTCTGAGCCATTTTACCCCTTGCTTTCTGCTTCCATAAAAAGTGGCAGTAAGCAGAAAGTTGGGGTTTAAATGGCTTGGAGCCATTTCACCACCTGCTTTCTGCTCCCTGCCAAAAGCTCAGAGCCATTTAAACCCGTGCTTTCTGCTCCCCGCCACTCAGCAGCTTTTCATGAAGAGCAGGAAGGAGGGGTTTAAATGGCCCAGAACTATTTAAATTCCTGCTTTCTGTTCTTCACAAACCAACACAAACTGCCTTAGAATATGTGGAAGTTCATGGTGGCTCTTCAGTTCATGAACATCATTTCACAAACCACAAACCAGCCAAAATCCGTGACAAACTGTAGTCTATGAGCCTGTTCGTGCCCATCCCTACTCTCTAGTACAGCAGTGTTGAACTCATTTGTTATGAGGACCAGATCTGACATAAATGTCACTTCACTGGGCTGGGCCATGTGTGCCATAAAATGTAACATGAGGTACCAGAGATATAAACTTCATAAAGATGGTTTCAGATTCCAAATGGCAATAACAGACTTGATTGGATTGGGTGTGATATGCAGAGGGGTAGTAGGCTGGGAGATAGCAGCATTGGTAATGAGACAGGAAACCTAGGTCTCAATTTGGCCCAGGAGAATGCAAAGAATAAACGGAAATAATTCTGAAGAAATGAGCAGTGACTCACAAAAGCTCATAACTTACCACAAATTTTGTTACTCTTTATGGTGCTACTGGACTCTTACTCTTTCTAGTGCTAATAGAAACCACAACATTAAAAAAAACCAGTGGGGAAACATTTTAACTTTTCAGGACATTCAGTTGCTGACCTAAGAGTAGCAGTTCTCTTACAAAGGAATTTCAAAGGGAGATTAGAAAGAGAGACTACTGAATTGCAACAGGCAAGGCAGGATATAAATCTAAAATAATAAATAATATAATAAATAATGAAGCACAAGACAATGCATCCTCCTGGAATGAACTGAGACCTAGGTTTCTTCTCTCATTACCAATGACTACTATTGTCATTTGGCATCTGAAATCACTTCACTATCCAAGATATGAAGACAGATGGACTCAAATTCTAGCTGTATCTGAAGAAGTGAGCAGTGACTCATGAAAGCTCATGCTCTGCCACAAATTTTGTTAGTCATTAAGGTGCTACTGGACTCTTGCTCCCTTCCACTAATAAGGAATGCAAGCTGTGCTGTTAGGTTTCTCCCCCCCCCATCTGTTAGAACTGGAAAGGGGGATCTCTCCAAGTGCCATGGGACTCCCCCCTTCTCTCTTTGGCTTGCTCTCTCTGGCAAAAGCTTATACCTGGAATAAAACGTTGTTGGTCTTAAAGGTGCCACAGGACTGACTGACACTCTCTCTCGCTCTCTGCGTGGACTCTAATCTGGGAGAATCAGGTTTGATTCCCCACTCCTCCACTTGCACCTGCTGGATGACCTTGGGCAAGCCATAGTTCACAGTGGTCCTTGAAAGGGCAGTTCTCGAAAGAGCTCTCTCAGCCCCAACTACCTCACAGGGTGTCTGTTGTGGGGAGGGGAAGGGAAATGAGTTTGTAAGCCGCTCTGAGACTCCTTTGGGTAGTGAAGGATGGGGTATAAATCCAATCTCTTCTTCTTCTTCTTCTCCCTTCCTCTCCAAAGGAGGAGGATGGGGAGGATCCCTCAGCCAATTGAGGGAAGGGAGGCTTGGCTTTCTTTCTCTCCCCTGGAAGCAGGAAGCTGGAGAGAGCTGGGCAAAAGTGAGCTATGATGCAGGAAACAAAAGGGAGCCAGTTGCTCGTGGGCCAGATAGGAGCCCTACAGTGGCCGGTTCTGGCCCATAGGCCATACGTGTGACACCCCTGCTGTAGTAAACAGCAGTAATGAGACCTCTCCATCTTGGACTGGGACTGTAGTGTGTGTGTGGGGATGGGGGTTAGCCCACCTCTCTTATACATTTTCCCTACCACAAAGGACACCCCCAGCTGCTATTTGCAGCTGAGCATGACCAGTGTGTTTCTTTTAGCAAAGCAAATAGCAGGTCCATGGGCTGTTTAGGTGGGGCAATGGTATGGAAAGGAAGAATTAAACAACATCTCCTCCTAAGCTATGGTCCTGGTCTGAGACAGGCCAAGGCAACCATTATTATTCTGTACTGTCTTGAATCAAATAGCTTTGGGTATCCTCGCTTGCATGCGGAGTTCCCTCAGATGTTAATCCAACGTGTAAGTGAAAGTGAAAAAGGAAACATTACTTTTTTAGATGGCTAGAAAGTGCAATTGCTTTCCTTAAATTCTTCAGCAAACCAATGAAAAAAAAGTGAAAGATTTACCAGGCCTCCCCCCCCCCTTTCAGAATGGAAAATGGCTTTATTCCAGTTCTCTGAAAGTAGCTTTACTGTAAGCCGTCCTTATCAGCTGTTTTATGTCTGCTACAGAATGAAGGTTTCTTTGGAACTTTTTAAAATCCATTAGAGTGAAACATTTGGCCAGAAATCCATCACACTTAGCTGTTGGAAACCTGACAAAAAGGGGGTGGGGTGGGGAGAGAACCACCACTGCCAAGGTGCAGATAATTTAAATGTGGTTTTCTCTATGAATGGGTGTATGGGGTATAGATGCATGGGCAAGGGCTCACCAGTCTTGGAGCAAATTCTATCTGCAAGATCTGTATCATAGGTCCTGATTCATCTTCTATCTATAATAGAAGGAAGGGCAACAACTACAAGAAGCAGAGCCTTCTCTGCTATGGCCACTCCAATTATAGAATGTCCTCCCGTCGGGCTTTCACCTAGCACTGTACTCTTTTTTTAAATATATTTTTTTAATTTTTTCGCATACACATATTAAGTAACAATCAGAATACAAAATAATAAAAAATAAAAAGAAATAACCACCTTCTGTATGAAATCTTATAGAATTATCAATTCAAGAATCTACAATTAGTGAAGCATAATAAATAGCCAAGTAACAGATACACAAAATATACAAGATAAACAGTCAAGCCATGTTTCAAATTCAAATATGAACTATTATAGAAAAATCATATCCTGATACACTGAGTTGCTAGGTAAGATGTCACGTTCAGCAAAGAAGCTTAATACAGGGAGCCACATCTCTGTAAATAAGGAATAATGTGACATTTGAGATTTCATTTTAAAGTTGTGTGTTATTTTCCCCATTATAAACTGATCCCAGATTTTCTTGTACCACTCTGACATCGTGGGGGGTCTAAACAATCTCCATTTTGAAGCTATGGCTAGCTGAGCAGAAGCCAATAATAAACACTGAGCAGAAGCCAATAATAAACACCTAGCACTGTACTTAATTAGTTTCTGGAGCCAGCTAAAGACATTTCTGTTTACCTGGGCTATCTTTTAAATGGTTGGTCAGGCTACCTTGTTGTGTTTATGAGGAGCTTTATTGTTAGTTTGGGCGGGAGAATTGTTTAAAACATTTTACTCTGTCCTTTCTCAAGGAACTCCAGGCAGCATGCATGGTTCACCTTTTCCCATTTTATCTCATGAGAGACCTTGACTCGGCCAAGGTCACTCAACAAGCTTCCTGGAAGTATGGGGATCTGAATCTAGATCCCCCATGTGTTTGTGCAACACTCTTACCAATACATTACATAACTCCTGCTTATGATTATCTTACTGCTTACTGTATAAGCCTCATGTGACTTGTTACTCTTAGCTGGTTGACACTGGCATAACTGTGTTGCTAGATTGGTGCTGCAGTGGGATGCATAGTGTTGATATTTACTGTCCTTCTGTACTTGGCCAAATTGTGAGCCACATGTTAGAGCAGGGGTCCCAGCCTTTCTTAGCCTGAGGGCACCAATGGAATTCTGACACAGGTGCAATCACAAAATGGCTACCATGGGAGGCAGAGCCAACCACAGAATGTTAGGGAGTGGTTTTATGCATTTATTTATTTATTTATTTATCTAGATTTATTAGGCTGCCTTTCCCTGCAATCAGGGCTCAGGGTGGCTTATAACAATGCAAATGCAATAAATAATATAAGTTAAAAGCAAAGTTAAAATACCTATAGCATATCAGCAAATAAAACAATACACTTCTCAAGATGGCAGAAGAGAGATTTTAATTTCCATAGGCCGCCCGGGGAGGGGGGGGGCGCAGAGGGGTGTGTGTGTGAAAGAGTGCCAGATTTCATACTGTCCAGTCGCTGTCCTCAACCAAATGCCTGGTAGAACATCTCTGCCTTGCATGCCCTGTGGAAAGATAGTAAATTCCACATATCTTTGATAGTAACTTTTCAACATTTCTGGCAGAAGCTCTGCTGAACAAATCATTCACGTCTTTAATAACCAACAAGAAGGACTGCTGGGCAAAAGCCACACCTCCCCCCCCCCGCTTTCTAAAAACACTTGGGGGGGCACCAGGGAAGGTGATGGCAGGTGTCATGTACCTGTGGGGGCCACATTGGGGACTCTTGTGTTAGAGTCTTAAGGCTCAGTAAGAAACTCAGACTGAAAATGAAGTAAATAAATGATGAATTTAATTAAAGAAATTAAAAATGCTCATCAGTTTTTAAAATGTATAATGTTCTGTCCCCTTTCTGAGCGGAATTTCTAGTTGAACCTGCCAGTTGCCAACACCAGAGTATACTGTTTTTAATGTAAGATTGAGGTCACCAAAATTGTAAGCGGAAAATGTACTTGCAGAAAATCTGTCCTGTACTCTAGAAGTAGAGGAAGAAATGGTTGCCTCTGTACTTCTCATTTAAAAATAAATTCTGTAAGCTATTATATTTTTAAGTATGCCTCCTCAAGTCTCCCAGACCACTTTACTGTTCAAAGAGGCCACTCACAAGACCATCTACTTGCTAGTCTTAAAGTTCAGAATGAAAACATGCTACTCTTCTTTGTTTAAAAATCATTTATTTAACAATACAATTTGATAATTACAGTTACAAGAAAAATAAATAATTACAAAATCTAGTAGAAAAAGTCATGTAGAACATTTAAAATACAAATACTGATACAGGAAAAACACCACAATTGCCTATTTAAACTTTATACTCTACTTGCCTAAGTTACCACATAGCCTGCTGTTTATTACATTCAATTAATCAGATATTTCTCAAAGTTATTTCTTTTACTTGCTCTTTTGGTCTATATTTATTCCAATATTTAATTGGGACCAAATTTGAACAAACAATTCCTGAGAATAAAATTTTCTTTCTTATACACTGTTATTTGGTTCATTAGACCCACATGACAAACTGTGTGCCCATTCATCTATGCCAGGCAACGATGACTGCTTTCAGGCCTGTGCCAGAAGCTGTCTTGCTGCTACCAGCAGATTAAAGCATGCTACTCGTAAGATTTCATGGCACCGAAGTCTGTGTAGATTCTTTGTCCCATTGAGTAGTCCCAGTAAGCAAGATAGGATAGTTGTTAGAATCTGCTGTGGGTCTCGGCCCTTCTTCCTCTGAGCAGGTTGGCGATATCCTCAATACAATCCCCACTGGCAATTATGTTGCTTTCCATATGTTAAACGCAGCACCACCTGACATGAAATATTGAATTAATTAAACTAAAACAATTCCTGCCGACTCTAAGCAATCACACTGCTGTCCTTCAGTAACTATCGTACTTCGGTGTGGGTTGTTTCATCTTCATAAAAATATAAATATAGTGCTATCTTATCTTCAATAGTCAAATTTTGAAAAACGGGTATGATAAGTATTCTCTTTTTGGTCTCAGTTCAAGTTGCCATTGCATTTTTGTCTCATTCTCTGCCACATCTGTAACACTTCAAATACTTATTGGCTTAGTCAACCAATTATTTCTGTTTCCTTCTTATCTCTTTTCCTCTGGTGCTCCATCTGTTCTAATTTTGCATTCTCGTGTGTTAACTACAAGTGGTGCTACATTTTTTTTTGGGGGGGGGGACCACATGGGCTCCTAAATGGAATGGGGCCATGGTGCTGTTAAAAGAGTGTTGACACTTTCCCCATACAATTTCTTTCTTACCCTAGCAATTGTTTTCATTATTAGGCTTCAAACTCACCTGCCATAGGGGAAAATGGGACTAAGCAAACAAAATGATTCACCTTTATACTCTACTTTTCTCCCCAAAGGGGACTTAAAGCAGCTTATAACATAATTCTCCCCTTCACAGCAACAACCCTGTGAGGTAGGTTAAGCTGAGAGAGAGCGACTGTCCCAAGGTCACCCAGCAAGCTTCTGTGGCAGAGTGGGAATTCAAACTTGGTTCTCTTAGATCCTAGTGTGACACAACACTGTCTCTTTAATGGTTTGAGCATGCACAGATTCCTTCAGAAGAGACTGCCTGGTCACCCCCCCCCCCTTACATCCCATATTTATTCCCTCATGGAACTCAGGGTACCATTGTCTGTCCAGTATCAGATCTGTATCATCCAAGCATACCCTGAGACCAATTAGGCAACTTTAGCCAGCATCTATGAGCAGCACTATTGCTACATTATTAGATGGGAGTGTCTTTTGTTTCTGCTGCCCTCTTAAGGCACAAGCAGATGTGATGAATGTCAGACGTCCTGTTCAATCTGAAAAATAGCCCATGTGAGCGGCCATGATTCAGGTCCTTGCATTGTAGTTGGCATTTTGAAAGACATGTCCTTTAAAACCTCTTTTCCCCTTCTAAAATATTAGTAACTGGGACCCCAGTTTGTGGTGTTAGTATGCGACTAAACAAGGGATGAAGAGTGAAATCTCCTCTTCCATTCCTACATGGCCCTGAAGCAGATAACAGTTGCACACACACAGTTTACTTTTCACTGACCAATAAAGATCTGTGATATTTCCTAGGTCTGGTTGTACCCTTTATATGTGTGCATGTTTTCTTTTCAGAAACAGCAGTGAGGAGAAAAGGGGCAGATGCAGGGAACTGCAGTCGGCAGAAAGGGCAGGCAAGGAGCGGAAGAGGCTCAGGCTTCATTAGGCTTGGCCACTGGTATCTGGTTAGCAGTGGCACTGCTGTGGAAGTGTGGTAGTTTGATCATTTCTTCACTTTACTGTTGGTGGCTATTGAGATTTATATCAAATGTCTCACCATTCTGGTGTTGGCCTGGATCTTTTACTCTTTCCTTTCTTTCTCTGCATGGAGTTAGTAAGGTGTGCTGTTGTGATCAGATTCAGTTGTGCACCTTTATCGTTTCTCTTCCAAGACATTCAGAGTCCCAGAATAGTCCCTTTATCACACTGAGAGAAGTGGCAGATTAAACGTCCACAATAAATAACTTTATGGGAGCTTGTGATAGTCCTTGTGATAAGCATGGTATGCTTTTTGTATGCATAGCCCTGGATTCTTCCAGAGACCACATTTACAGAGTCACATACATATTTTGGTATCTATGAAATCCAAAATTTGTATATAAAGGACTCACTTCTTGCCAGCTTAGAAGAACGCCTTTCCAATACAGCAGCATTCACAGGAGGTTAGTTTTTAGAAGATGCAACAGACCAGAGTGGGTGGGTGGGGGAACTGCCCAAGATAACAATCCTGTTGTATAAATAACTGACTTGCCTGCTTTAATACCCAATTTCTGTTGGACTGGATGGTGCTAGCAAGGACTAAAATAATGATATTTGCAACATATAGAACTACTTTTTATTTTTATTTATAAAATGGAACTGCCATGGGGCTGCAGAAAAAATAGCCTGGAGACCAATTTCTGTCTGGAGGAGACCTTAAGGAAGAAAATAAAACAGAGACTCTGAACCACAGTCTTTGGGTAATTTTTAAAAGGTTTTATCCAGCCATAATGATTTGATATTTTGATTCTCAGCAGGGACACTAAGGATGTGATCTTTGAACAGGAGTTTTTGAAGTTGACTAAACTTGATCATCTGTCGCTTATGCTGCAGCAATCTGCCCTCTAGTGGTTAAGAAGCATTAGCACATGGTACTAGTTCTCACACACCAGAATAACTTTGCAATAAACCTTTCCCAGAAAATTCAAAGGGCAGCTTTGTTTCTTTCATGACTTTCCCCTCTATGATTATAGTTTCTGCATGCAATGTAAGTAATACACTGAGTCATATTTTTTTTGGGGGGGGGAAGAGTGGGATAAAATTACACAAATAATAAAATGCCAATCTGAATGCCATTGTACTGACATAAACATGGCTTTCTTGCTGACCCCTAGTGGAGATACACAGTTATTCCACTGAAGAACTGAGCAGTGACTCACGAAAGCTCATACCCTACCACAAATTCTGTTAGTCTTTAAGGTATTACTGGACTCTTACTCTTTTGACACCTAGTGGTTACATAAAGAACAGCAGGCACATTTCAGATTATTTGTTGTCATCCAGAAGTCTCTACAAACAAAAGATTGTTTTCTTTGGAGCAAGAGCTTTGATACAGTTCACCTTTAGAGTTATTTCCTCCCAGTAAAATGTAATTCATGGTTGGGAACTTGCTGCTATTACTGAATGACACTGTTTAGTAGCATCAGGCACTCTCAGAGGCCCAGAGAGGCCCAAGCCACCTCCAGCTTTTGAATGCCCCTAGCTATAAGAAAATAGGTGACATGTGAAAACAGAATAAGGCCCTGAAATGAGTGACAATATTTTTATCGGTTAACAAAAAGTATTCTACCAAATCACGTTTCTTGTTTGCTTATATTTGCAGCTCTGAGAGTTACATTTTGGTCCGGTGGGGACACGCATAAAAAACAAGTTGCAAATTGATCAAATGCCACAAAATTAACAGTTCTCTCAATCCTCCTGACCCCTCCATTGACCCTGAGGAGAAGTAAATCTGCAAGATTTGTAAAACCTTAAATCGTAGCCATGCTCGGTCCCCCATTTTGCAGATTCGGCTATTAGGTATAGTCATTTCGTAGAAAAAGAGCTGCAGGAACTCATTAGCATACCTAATGCGCTATTGGCATAATAGCTCAGTAGCATATGCCATGCCCTCTGACATCACTGGAAGAAGGGGAAGCAAAAAAGGGGGGAGGCATCTTCAAAAGCCTCCCCTTCCCTTCCCCAGCTGCGGTGCACTTGTGGGTGGGTGGGTGGGTGGGGGAAGCGAAGAGAGAAGGGGTTTAAACTTTAAACCCCTTCTCTCTGCAGATCTCTCTATTCTATTCTATGGGCCATAGAATAGAATGGAGAGATCACACCGCTGCTCCCCCCCCCACACGCCTTGGCAGGGCGGCTGGGAAAGGGGATTCCCGGCTGGCCAAGGCAGGAGGGCGGGGGGGGGGGAGCAAAGCGGCGGGCAATCTCTCATAGAATAGAACGGAGAGATCATGCCGCTGCTTCCCCCCGCCCTCCTTGGCAGGCCGGCTGGGAAAGGGGACCTTGGAGGCAGAGGTGGTCAGGACAAGGAGAACACACAGCGACTGTAAGTGGGATAGAGAAAGTGATGTTGATGGGGAAAGGGATTGGGGAAGACAACAGCAATCCAAAGGAAGATGCCCTTCTCTCTGCAGATCTCTCCCACACTGAGTCTCCAGGCCGGCTGGAGAAGCTTCCCTGCCTACATTTATTGTTGGGATAGATAAAACTGAGTTGGAAAGAACAGCTGACAGTAATTTGAGGAACATCTTCTGTCCCCCTTTGCTCAACAGATCCACAAATGAATTTTGCAATAATGTTCTTGAAGAACAACTGCTCTTTAATTAGGGCCTTGTAACTAACAGATTCATCTGATGTTGAGATGTTGTCCTGTGTTTTATTAAAATTGCTGTTTAATAATTGTTATATACTTAGGAGATTTTGACCATGAAATTACATAATCAGACTTTTCTTTTAAATAGGCTCCCAAACGTTGCCTCAATTAATACCAAATCTCAACAGAAATATTTAAATTATATTGCTTCCAGTTTTGGCACATAATGGTGTATGTGCTGCTCGGGATCTCCCGAGAATGTGATCCGTGAACCAGCAGATGGAAAGGGGGTGTGATCGTATGCACTCTCCTGGAACCCTTGTGAAGGGTTCCTAGTCATGGGGCGCCGAAGATTGCCTCTCCCTTGGCACGCTGCTGGTGGATTGAGGCATTCTGATGCCTCAACGGTCTTGCCACTGTGTTCCAGTACTGGACTCAGAGATGCACACCGGGACAAGCGTGTGGAGGTCGAGCGTTTTAAACGACAAATGGCGTGATCTGTTTGATTTACAATAAAAGTGAGTTTGGTTGAAGCAAACACCAGGGAACCAGTCAAAAGTCCCCCTTAAAGCAAGCGAGGAGGGGTGGGAACTAAATAGGGAGTTCAATGGGAACCCCCCCATTGAAATAAAAATGGACTTAAAACAGAAGGGGAGCGGAACTAAAAGTGAAAGAGACAATATTAAAGAACTTACAAGAGACTTTTAGGCATTTTGCAGACTTGAGAGACTTTTGGCAATTTTACTTTGAATGTAAACATCCTCAAAGATGTCGCTGAAAAAGACGGAGAAAGATAAGCAACCGAAACTTAAGCCTTCTTCAGGAAGAGCCAGCCCAGCAAGTGCTGTCATGCGACCGGATGTAACCACAGACTTCTCTAAGATGCTAACAGTTGCTTTGCATCTCCTGCTGGAGCAAATGAAGACTCTCAATGATAATTTTGCTGCATAGCAACAGCAACTAAGTGAAAACATTTAAAAAACAGAGCAAACAGCTGAGAACCTTAAAGAAATGGATGCCAACACGAAAAAGCCTAAAAAACAAATGCAGGAGATGGAAAAGAAGAGAAACTCAGACAAAGCTCAGCTTTTACAGCTGCAAATGGAAAAAGCAAGCTTTATTCTGAGATTTCAAGGAGTTCCTGAGACCAAAGAGGATAATCTAAAGCAGATCATGATTGATGCCCTGGGTCCGGTTGCAGATTTAAAAGCGGATGTTCTTCAAAGCAAAATGGATGTGATCTATAGATCATATTCAGAATTTATTTAAAAAAATAATCTACCCGGTGAGGTGGTGGTTCTTCAGAAGACTTCTTCAGAAAACAAGTGAGAGACCAGATCCTAAAGGCAACAAATGGAACTACCCTTAAAATTGATGGCAAGGAGATAAGAGTTTTGAAAGACATTCCCTTTGAAATACAAAAGAAGAGGGGAAAATACAGAGACTTGGCTTTGTTTCTACAAAAGAATAACACTCCCTACAAATGGATTATACCTGAAGTCATGCTGTTTAAATTTAAAGATAAAAAGGAAAAAGTTGACTCTGTTATGAAAGCGAGTGCATTCTTGCAGCAGCAACTTGGACCATCAGAGGAAGAAGATGAGGAGAATCACAAGGGAAGTGATGATGAATCACCTACTGGAGAGGGCTTGGACTCGGAACTTGGGGCAGTGGCCCCAAAGGAAGCGTATCGTTTGAGGGAAAGAAGAGGGAAAAAATGAGATGCTAATTTTTTCTGAAGTCTGTTGTCTTATTTCTTTGTGTTGTGACCCCGACCGAAGTGCTCTTTGATGAATCACCTACTGGAGAGGGCTTGGACTCGGAACTTGGGGCAGTGGCCCCAAAGGAAGCGTATCGTTTGAGGGAAAGAAGAGGGAAAAAATGAGATGCTAATTTTTTCTGAAGTCTGTTGTCTTATTTCTTTGTGTTGTGACCCCGACCGAAGTGCTCTTTGGGGAATATGTGGGGAAATGCGGTCCCTCAGGTATGTCGGACCCTGGCCATGTAGGGCTTTAGCGGTGGCTCAAGTGGTTAAGACGCTGAACTGCAGGCTGTGGAAGGTCAGTAGTTCAGCAGTTCGAGACCTGGGTGCCGCATGACAGAGTGAGCTCCCGTCTCTAGTTCCAGCTCCTGCCAACCTAGCAGTCCGAAAGCAGCTCCTGCCAACCTAGCAGTTCGAAAGCAAGAAATTGCAAGTAGATAAATAGGTACCACTTTGGTGGGAAGGTAACAGCGTTCCATGCGCCTTGGTGTTTAGTCATGCTGGCCACATGACCACGGAAACATCTTCAGACAGCGCTGGCTCTTCGGCTTTGAAACCGCAACCCTAGAGTCGGATTCGACTGGCTTTCGAGCAAGGGAACTTTTACCTTTACCTTTTTACCAGCACTTTGAAGCGAATCCGGTATGCTATAGGCAGCCAGTGCAGTGCTTTCAGCACAGGTCGGGTGTGCTCCCACCTGGGGACGCCTGCCAACAACCTGGCCGCAGCATTCTGCACCAGCTTCCGGATTTGCGACAGAGGCAGCCCCATGTAGAGAGCGTTACAGTAGTCTAGCCTCCAGGTGACCAGCGCATGGATCACTATAGCTAGGTCATTGTGGTCCAGGAAAGGAACCAACTGCTGTACCAGCCGAGGATGATAAAAGGCCGATCTGGCAGTGGCCACCACCTGGGCCTCCATCGTTATGGTGGCGTCCAGGAGCACTCCCAAGCTCCTAACCTCCGAAGCTGGCACCAAAGGTGCCCCATCGAAGGTTGGAAGCGGGAGCCCTAATCCCAATCTGGTCTGACTCAAGTACAAGACCTCCGTCTTCGCTAGGTTCAATTTCAGCCTGCTCAGTCTGAGCCACCCAGCCACGACTTGTAGAGCCCGGTGCAGATCTTCTGGGTTAGAGTCTGACTGGCCGCCCAACATCAGATAGAGCTGGGTGTCATCTGCATATTGATGACATCCCAGCCCATACTTCCAGGCAATCTGGGCGAGGGGGCGCATATATATGTTAAACCTCGCTGGGTCCATTTGGCTCCGCGAGCGAGCTAAAGTCTGCTCGCCGCCTATACAGGGTCGGGGTGGGACATTCACATGGGCCTTCAGGGCGTAGTGGTCCGACCATGGCACTGCTTTCGCAGTAATCCAGTCCACTGTAATCCCCATCATGAAGATCAAGTTGAGCGTGTGCCTCGCCTGATGCGTAGGGGCCGATACACATTGGGAGAGGGGCAGCGATGCCATGGACGTCACTAGGTCCGTAGCCCGGCTAGAGGCCGTGTCATCGGCATGGACGTTGAAGTCACCCAAGACTAATAGCCTAGGGTGCTCCAGCGCCCAGCCTGATACGGCCTCCAGCAGGGACGGCATGCGACTGGCCAGCACGTTAGGCGGACGGTACACTAGCCAGATTGCCACACTCTCCTCAGCCTCCAGCACCAGTCCAACACACTCTAAGCCCACAATCTCCAACGTGGGGAGCGCCCTGAAGGAGTAAGCCTCCCGCACAAATATCACCACTCCTCCCCCTCGCCCCCTAGTCCATGATTGGTGTAGGACCGAAAACTCCAGTGGGGCAAGCTGGGTGAGTGCTACAGTCTCCCCTTCCTGCACCCAGGTCTCGGTCACGCACGCCAGGTCAGCCTGATGTTCCATGACAAAGTCCCAAAGGACTGTTGTCTTGTTATTAATAGACCTGGCGTTACATAGCACCAATGACGGAGGGGGGTTACTAATCCTAGCCCCACTGCCGACATCCTTTGGGATGGGTCGCAGGCTGGAAGGACACCGAGCCCTTTTGTTTCTCAGGGAGATTGCTAGAAAAGATTTTTAAGTGTAAGGATGTGTCACTGGCAATCAAGATAATATTTATTTATTTATTTATTTATTTATTTATTCTTTTTATTCCCCGCCCTCCCCGCTAACATGCTCAGGGCGGCTTACATTGGTCAGTACTTCATGCTGCCATGGGGGTTGGGGGGGTTCATTCTGTGTCTGGGTAATTGCTATTGCATCCCTATCTCTACTGTTCTGCCTGTGCCGCAATGCTTATCTCTACAGATGTGCAGGAGGATGTTGTGTTGGAGGTTGTATTGTCTGGAAGTCTCCTATCCACTGTGAGAGACTATTACTTCCCAGCTTTCACCACTTAACGGTTTCCTAGCTGGTCCCGCGCGCGGGAGGGTAGCTAATTGGCCCATTCCATGGGGGGGGGTGCATACGAATGCTCTATATCCTATTATGCTCAATGGGTTGCTGCCATTCTTAACAGTGCCTGTGTTACTGCATCTATAGCTTTGCAATAAAAGTATAATCAATCCTGAATGCATGTACTTTGTTGTAAGCTGTGGGTTCTGACACTTCATAGCATAGTATTCTCCATACTATAAATGGGTATGAAAGTGGACAATGAAGAAAGGTGGCAGGAAGAAAGTTGATTCCTTTGAAATGTAGCAGTGAATTGGCTCTTCCGGTTTTGGCACTTCTGATGGCGGCCGGGAACCTCGGGCGCTCCTGAGAAGCGGATTGTGAGCTTGTGGTAGGAAGGGGGCACGATTGTCTGCACTCCCCAGGAGCTCTGGGAATGAGCTCCCAGCCATGGGGATTAAGTTCACCTTTCCCCCCGGGCAGGCAGCCGGTGGATTGAGGCATTTTGGTGCCCCAAAGGTCCCCCTGCAGAGCTCCCGAATGGGACAAAGAGCAGCACACCAGAACAAGTGCTTGGTGATCCAGTGGACTTTCACACTAAAGCGATCCCATCATTGAACCGTGAGTCAAAAGTCTAAGCGAAACGCCTGAAAACTAGCTGAAAGCCTCCCATTTAGAAGCGGGAGGGGGAGGGAACTCTTCCCCAGCAAGAAAACAAATGAAATTATGGCAGCAAACGGGGGGGGGGGGCCTAGAAAAATAAGGTGGACTGAAATAAAGAATATATAAGAACTTACCCGATTTTCTGAAGATTTTTATAGACTTTGATAACTTTAAAGAAAAGTAAACAACTCCAAACATGGCGCCTCTTAAGGAGGAGGACTAAGAAAAGCAGTCGAAACTGAATCCTCCTCCCGAAAGTGCCAGTCCAGCGAGTTCTGCTCTTAGACAGGACACAACTGCAGATCTCCAAAGGATGCTGACGGAGGCATTGCAACCCCTGATGGAACAAGTCACAGCATTGCACCCAAAGCTGGAAGTACAACAAACTCAACTTAATGAGACTGTGAAAAAAACAGAGAAATCCAAACAAGAGCTTAAAGAAGTGGATGCCAATACCAAGAAGTTGAAAAAACAACTGCAGGTGATGGAAAAAAAGAGACTAGTTGACGAGTCTCATTTGTTGCAGCTGCAAATGGAAAGAGCAAGCTATGTTCTAAGATTTCAAGGAGTCCCCCAAGAGAAAGGGGAAGATCTATTTTATTTATTTACATGTGATTTGTATACCGCCCATGACCCCTAATGGGTCTCAGAGCGCTTCACAGAGTACTACAGCGTAGTAGTTAATCCTACCTAGGGCCACAATGCAGTGAGGGGAGGGGGTAGCCTACCAGCACCCTTTATTCGGCATCGTCCTTTCTTCTCTGGCAGCTTCCTTGTTGTTCCGGTGATCCAGACGGCTGTCGGCTGGGCTCGAGAAGGCTGTCTCGGTTTTTCTCTCCCTCGGAGCGGCGCGTCTCAGGCGCAGCTTCGGCCAATGTCCTGACGGCTCCTGCCGTGCTGCATCCCACGTCAGCACGTTGCTCCGGCTCCGGCTCCGCTCGATCCAGCTGCTGCCTTTCCTGGGTCGCTCTCCACCGCCACCATTGCTTTCTTGCCGCCGCCGCTTCTCCTTTTCCTTACTGCTGCCGATCGCCTTCCCAGCGTAAGCCAGGAGGAGGGTGCCCCCTGCCACCTAGGGCAGGTACCCATTCCTCTGTTGTTATTAGAGCTGCTGGGTTGGCGGGAGCTGGGACGAGGGCCGGGGGCTCAACCCGGCCATGGTGGGGATTCAAACAGCCATTATGGCTGTTCGCTACAGATGTTATCAGCAGGCGTTGTATTGCCTGCGCCACCGCTAAAGCAGATGATATATGATGCTATTGCCCCGGTAGCAGATATTAAAGCGGAAATATTACAAAGAGAAATAGACACGATCTACAGGTCGTATTCTGAATTTACAAGAATGAATAATCTGCCTGGGGAAGTGATGGTGAGATTCTCCAGAAGACAAGTGAGAGATCAAATACTTAAAGCTACAAGTGGAACTACCTTGAAGATTAAGGACAAAGAAATTAAAATCATGAAAGACATTCCGTTTGAAATAAGAAAGAAAAGAAAGAAATACAGAGACTTGGTACTATTTCTACAGAAAAATAACATACCCTACAGATGGAATGTGCCCAAAGACATAATCTTCAAATTTAAAGACAAGAAAGAAAAAATTGATACCACAGAAAAGGCATTGGAGTTTTTGCAGCATCATAACCGACCAGCAGGTGAAGAAGAAAGATGACAGTACGAAGGAGAGTTATGAAGATGGAGAAGTGGCATCTTCTGACAAGGACGCAGATTCGAATTTCAGGGCGGCAGCCCCCCCCAAAGCTTATCAGTTGAGAAAGAAAAATGATAGATATTGAGTTGTTATTGTTATTGTGGCCCCGGTCACACAGCAAAATTGCCGCGGGAGAGGCACGGGAGTCCCATGGATTTTCCAGGCACGATCTCACCCCAACATCTGGGAAGCACAGTGCTCCCGTGGCGAACCCGTGGCTCCCCGCTGAAGGTGCGGAGTTAAAAACTAGTACCTACGAGGTACTAGTTTCCTGAAACCACGGGCCAAGGGCGGGTGTCTGATCACGTTCCTGGTGGACTTACGTGGCAGCCAGCGCCCGCCGCTGTTCATCTCCGCAGGTTGCACAACAGCGCCCAACAGCGCATGCGCACAAAGAGCAATTGCTAGTGCGATTGCGTGGCATAGCTTCTGTGCCGCACTGCAGGATACCCGTCTGATCGGCATTTCCCCTGAACCACAGGACCTTGACCGGGACGTGTGCTCGGGCGACCGCGCGTTAGTTTCCTCCGGGGCAATTAGCCATGCCTCCCCCCTGTCATGCCAGAGATACTAACTTGCAGGATCATCTCTCCCTTATTATAATTGAATAGCAACGTTCTATATTGAACATTCTAAATTTGGTCCCTTTAGTGTTTGGCCGGAAGAATTGTCAGTCAGAAGACGCTGGCTGGGTTGACTGGCTGCTTTGTGCACTCCCACCCAGCATTTCAAGGTCTTTTGCATATGGAAGCTGATTGGACTTCACTCCATTCCACACCTCAAACTCCCCCCCCCCGGCAAGTCAGTTGGAATTTTCAGTTGCATAGACAGATACAATGCCATACTCCCCACCCTACTGTATTCTGAGGTAAAATATGTCCTCACTCACAACACATCACTTCCCCTTCAAAAGAAACAAACCCAATAACACAATCATGCCACACCACAAAGACAACAGATCACACCACAAGCAGAATACCACAAGGCAAAAAATGATAGGAAAAGGTGCCAGCAGTCACCCCATTACTGCCACAGAGAGCGCTTCAGAGGATGGTGTGCAGGTCCCAGGTTCATGTTTTAAAAGCAGCCTGGGGAATTATGGACCATTCACACACTTTCAACCTTAACATACCTCATAGAGTAGTTGTGTGAATCATATGAGGGAGAGGAGAATGATGTCAGCTGCTTTAGTTCCCACCGCAGGGAAAGACTGCCCTTTCTGAGGCTGGGGGGGGGGAAGTAAACCTGAAGACAGACAGGCAGATAACGGTGGGCCTGGAAAGGACATAGGGTTGCCAACTCCAGGTTGGAAACTTCCAGGATATTTTGGGGATGAAGCCTGCTGAGGGTGGGGTCAGAGGAGGAGGAGGAAGAGGGGGACCTCAGACAGATACAATGCCATACTCCTCACCCTCCAAACAAGCTGTTGCCAGTCTCCAGGTGACAGCTGGAGAGCTCTTAAAGCTCTGGTGCTAATT
>NW_015167544.1:737768-737893 GCF_001447785.1 Gekko japonicus
TGGAGACACTTCAATCCTCCTTTGCATCAATTTGTCTTTGTTGGCAATGGCAACTCTAGGCCTGCAAGCACTCTCAGGGTGACTTCATGCCTCCAGACTGGCATGGCATCACTAGCCCTGGCTGC
>NW_015167544.1:737970-741269 GCF_001447785.1 Gekko japonicus
CAGGTACAGTGCCATAGACTCCACCCTCCAAACCAGCCATTTGCTTCTGGGGAACTATTGCTGCCAATCTTGGCCCAGCAGCCATCAAACCATTCTCTTCAACCCCCTGCTGTGCAGCTGACTTTTCCCTAGGGTTGCCAATCTCCAGGTGGGACCTGGAGATCTCCCGCTGTTACAATTGATCTCCAGATGACAGAGATCAGTTCCCCTGGAGAAAATGGCTGCTTTGGAGGGTAGACCCTGCTGAGTCCTTCCGCCCCCCCCCCGCCCAATGCTGCCCTCTACAGAATCCACTCCCCAAATCTCCAGGTATTTCCCTCCTTAGAGCTGGCAACCCTACTTTCCCCTCAGTGCCTGTTGGTAGGCAGCTAAGCATGGTCCTGTCACCTACTTTGGCCTTTGGGAGAAAACACATTGGGGCCAGTCCTGATAGGGTTGCCAACTCCAGATGGGAAATACCTCTACAGAATCCACCCCCCACACCTCCAGGTATTTCCCTCCTTACAGCTGGCAACCCTACTTTCCCCTCAGTGCCTGTTGGTAGGCAGCTAAGCATGGTCCTGTCACCTACTTTGGCCTTTGGGAGAAAACACATTGGGGCCAGTCCTGATAGGGTTGCCAACTCCAGATGGGAAATTCCTGGAGGTTTGAGGGATGGAGCCTGAAGAGGGTGAGGTTTGAGGAGGGGTGGGACCTCAGACAGGTACAATGCCATAGACTCCACCCACCAAACCAATCACTCCCACATAGGGAACCATTGTTGCCAATCTCCAGGTGAGGGCTGGAGAGCACTCAGAATTACAACTGCTCTGCAGAAGGGAGGGCAGAAGTCAGCTGAAGTCAAAGGGGCAGATAATGGTAGGTTGATGGTTAGCTGGGAAGGAGATGGGGTTGCCAACTCCACCCTCCAAACCAGCCATTTTGTCCTGGGTAACAATTGCTGCCAATCTCCAGGTGAGGGCTACAAATCACTGACAATTACAACTGCTCTTCAGGTAGCAGAGATCAGTTCCTCTGGAGAAAACAGTGGACTCTGCCATTATACCCTGTTGAGGCCACCACAGCAAAATGACACTGTTTGCCCAAAGCCAGAGCACTCCCCCAGAGCCTCTTTCTAGATCTCGTTGTATTGTTTTAACAACGGGCTTTACTGCTAGTCTCCAATAAGTGTCTGTAAGTCTAGTCGGTATCAGTACATCTAAGACCTAGGTAAATGGGAACAGCTGGTTAAGGCAGCAATCTCTAATTGGTCTAGGACGGGGATTGGGGAATCCAGGAATAAGATTCAATCCTAGAGGCAGAATAATTAATTCATCAAGATCCATGAGGAGGAAAGGTCATGAACTTGCCGGGATACACACATCTATGCGTTCGAAGCAAGCCAGGAGACTGAGGCGACAGCTTGACGAATGCCAGGAGTGCTGCAGGTGGCCTTGAAGAACCTAAGAGCTGCTGCAAGGATCTTCGTGAACTGTTCACTGTGAGGTATAGTCCAGGGGCAGGCTGCTTAGAAGACCGAGAGTGTCTGCGAGCAAGCAAGCTTTGGCAGAGCGAACTCTGAAGCACATAGCCAAGCCTAACGAGGTGGAAGTTCCAGGGAGAAAGGAACAGCAAACCATTTGTTTAGGATAAGCTAGCATAGTTAGGATTGGATTTGTCTATTGTCTATTTTATGTGCAAACTCCCCCTGTTTGTTTTAATCCCTATAAATAAACCTTTATGTTTTATAAGCTGGGAGTCTGAAGGATATCTGGGCAGTAGAGACTGTTTATGTGCCCTCCTCGCCTCTCCTAAACTGAGCCTGATAGCCTTGGGAAACACAGGGGACTCAGAATATCTGAGCACGCTACCAAATTAACCTTGAGTCCCTGGCATACACTGAGGTCCTGAGTCAGAGGACCTACATAAGCTCAAAATATAGAGCAAAGAACTATTCCCCCCCCCCGGCGATATCCGGCCCGTGTGACTGGGGCCAGTATTAACTATTTCTTATATTGTTCTTAAGTCAAATGCACAGGTGTTATATATTGTTTCGATTACTATGATTGACCACATACAATGAATTTTAATTGAACTTTAAGCTGAAGCAAATTTTATAAGCATTATGTATGATCACCATCTCTTGGGTTTTTAGTGGGTTTTCTTTACTTTCTCCCATAGTTTGTAGACCCTTCCCCAAATTTCATTGTAGTTTTTAGAAAAAGCAAATAAAAAAAATCTCCTATGGGGGGGCTACAAGAAAGGAGAAGAAAGAAATGTAGCACTGGAGGAGAGTTTAACAGATACCATGGACTGCTAAAATGACAAAGCAGTGGGTTCTAGATCAACTCACGCCTGAATTCTCCCTAGAAGCGAAGATGATTAAAAGAGGCTATCACACTTCTGGTTATGTTACAAGAAGACAAGAGTCACAATAATACTAGGAAAAGAGACCCAACATGAGATGGTTTGACTCAATTAAAGAAACCATGACCTGAGCAAGGCTCTTAACAATAGGATGTTTTGGAGGTTATTAATTCAAAAGTGACTTGATAGCATTACACACACGCACACACACACACACACACACACACACACACACATCCCTTGGAGAGGAATTACCATATTCTTTACTGCCTCTGCTGTGGAATAGCTTGAATGGTAGACATCAGTAGATGAGAACTCTTATAGAAAGCTTTGCCTGCTCATTTATGCAGAACAAAACTATGTCTGATTCCCCCCACCATCACTTGGCAACTATAAGAGGAACAAGTTCACTTATCTGGACATTTTGTAGTAGCAGAACATTTGGCAGATGCACATTTGCTATATTCTGTTTTTAGAATCCCCCCCCCCCTTGTCTATTTGTGTGTATGTATAAACACACAGGGAGAGCTGTTGAGAAGAAGTCCCAGGCCATTCTTCAGAGCAGTACTTGCTAGAGAATATACATTGCTCGATAATAAGTACAGCTTCATACAAACAATGAACTTTCTCCACCACAGCAATGGATTTTCAGAAAGATTTTTGATGGTACAAACATGCAGACACCCAGAACAGCCATCAAGTAAAAATACCTCTGTAGTACTGTTCTTGGCTGCCAGAGGGAGCCAGTGCATCTTTGTTAAGTGTATGAATGACCAACTGTGTATCTAACGTCTTTGAGATTCCTTTCAGAACTGGTTTAAGGAAAAAGAAAAGAAGAAAATAAACTATTATATGAATATCTGCCAAACACAACAGCTGGATGTCTGAAGCTGGCTTCTGGATGAGCTCTCTCTGGAAGCTGAGTCTGTCTGGAAGTGATTTCCCTCAAAACA
>NW_015167544.1:741326-800383 GCF_001447785.1 Gekko japonicus
GGGTCTTTTCAGTTACAATAACAAAAGAGCTGTATGTGCTGTTGAGAATGTCTAACTTTCTGAAATGCACGTCTTATATCTTGTAACCTTTGGAGTAAGTAGATCTTCAATTATCTGCTGACTTCCTTCTTTTTATGGTAAGGAATATTGGATGTTTGGGAAGAAGAAGAAGAAGAAGAGATTGGATTTATACTTCACTTGGAGTCTCAGAGTGGCTTACAAACTCCTTTCCCTTCCCCTCCCCACAACAGACACCCTGTGAGGTGGGTGGGGCTGAGAGAACTCTGACACAAACTGCTCTTTTTCAAGGACAGCTGTGCCAGAGCTTGTGACTGACCCAAGGTCACATCAGCAGGTGCAAGTGGAGGAGTGGGGAATCAAACCCGGTTCTCCCAGATTAGAGTCCGCGCACTTAACCACGACACCAAACTGGCTCTCACACCAAAGAGAAAGAGCTGGTAGACTTGAGTCCCATAGCACTTTAAAGCCAACAAGATTTACAAGGTATAAGCTTTTGAGAGTAAAACCTTCCTTCGTCAGATACCCAAAAATCTGGTTGGTCTCTCAGCAGCTACTGGATGTGAATTTAGCTGTTCTACTTTAGACCAATGTGGCTACCCTCTGAAACTATCTTAAAGACCTGGGCTCACTGTTTTCTCAGCTCCTGCATTGTTGATGATGGGAAACTGGGGTTTGGAATTCTCCTAGTCCACCACTCGTGGGTGCATTCAGACAGGGCATTTATGCCGGTATAGATGCCGGTTGGAATCGGTGTACTTACGGGCGGTCACACGGCGAACATCTGCCTTCCGTCCCTAACCATTGCAGACTTTAACCGTTGTATTCTGCTACTAGGTCCCCAAGTGGTGGTATTCTGAGTGCACTGGTTCCAACTGCATTATCCCCGTCTGATTGGAGCCACTTCTGTTAGGAAGCCCAAGCCTTCCACTTTTCGGCGACCATTTTTTAAAAGCCTCCTCAATGTGCACTTGGGTGAAGCTTCGCCCCGGCGTTTGTTAAAAAAAAAAGATGCTTAGTTTTAGGCTGCGGACGAGTCTGGGACCTCACAGAGGCCCTTTTCGCTGTAAAAGTTTAGAGGGAAGTCTTCGCTTCAGGACACGCTTTTCGGGACAGAGTGTTCTGCGCCTTTGCGAAGATCTCAACTCTGTGGATGGCTGCTTATGCGCATGTGCAAAATGTAAAAAAAAAAACCCGCCGACGTGCACTGCTGCGCGTCGGTAGTTTGAATGGGCATATCGCGATGTGCTGCGCGGTCAGGAGGTGAGTGTGATCGTGTTTCTTCCAGATCAAATTGCACCGGTTGGAACTGCAGCAGTTTATACCGGTATAAATGCCCTGTCTGAACGCACCCATGGAGTCCTGGTGACTTTTCTGTCCCAACACAGCCCCAAGGTACCACAGTTTTCTTTTTCCCTTTCTCCCTCATCCTGTTCCCACCTAGCACTCCCGGGTAAGTGGGTACATCCAACCAGGAGCGGACTGGGCTTCACACACTAGTGCTTTCTCCGTCTTTTCCTCAAGTTGATTTCACAATGCCCAAGACATTCCTCCCATTTATGTACTTTTCATCAGCTCTTATCAAGTAAGCAAACTCATGGAGCTACCTGACTTTTGGAATTCTGTCAAAGTATTCTGGTATGCTGTTCCCGCCCCATCACTCCCATGTAGTGTTCTTGCACTCAAAGAGGTATATATACAAAAAAGGGCCCTATGGCTACAAAATCCCCCCCAAGAAACAAGTCCTGTTGACAGACTATACATTTTCTCTTTACGATCATGCTCAATTCCTCCAGCAGAGGACTCCTTAACCTAAATAACAATTCAAAGCAAACCCGAGCTCCTGTTCCTACAGGGAAGGAGCATTTCAAAAGACATGGTTTTTTATTTATTCTCCTTATCTCTCATTCCATCAGCTTTGAGTTATAAACATTCAATACACAAAAGGGCAATGCCTCATCCTTTCTAAGCACTGGCTGGTAGAATAGGGGGGTGGGGTGGCTTTCTCCCTCAGGGACTGATTGACAAGGATGAGGGAAGGGTCAAAATGAGAAATCACGGGAAGAACTCATGTGCACTTTTAGTGTTCAAAGTGTTCTGTGTGTTTTCTCATTTTACAATAGCCCTGTAAGGTAGGATGATCGGGGGCTGGGAGGCCAAACCCTATGAGGAAAGGCTGAGGGACTTGGGAATGGCCAGTCTGGAGAAGAGGATGTTTAGGGGGGACATGATTACTGTCTTGCAGTATTTGAAGGGCTGTCACTTACAGGAGGGCAGGGAGCTGTTTCTGTTGGCAGCAGAGGGTAGGGCTCACAATAATGCGTTTAAATTAAGGGTGGGAAAATACTGGCTGGATATTAGGAAAAACTGTTTTACAGTAAGAGTTGTGCAGCAGTGGAATCAGCTGCCTAGGGAGGTGGTGAGCTCCCCTCACCGGCAGTCTTTAAGCAGCGTCTGGACAAAAATTTGTCAGGGATACTGCGGGCTAATCCTGCGTTGAGCAGAGGGTTGGACTAGATGGCCTGTATGGCCCCTTCCAACTCTGTGATTCTATAATTTATTGCTGGAATTGTTTTTATCAGTGTATGTATGTTTTTGCTGCTGTTAACTGCCCTAAACTCTGGGTATTCAGTACATAAATCTAAATTATAAATAAATAAATCTGCATATAGTAAAGATAACTTTATTAGTGTATTTGAAAGGTTATGCTGATTTTTCAGATGTGGAGTTACTTCTAAGTTTATTTACTACAGCAAAAATAGCCTACTGGTAGAAATCAGTATCACTGTCCATAAGTGAATGGTTTAATAAAACCTGGAGGTTTTTTGTTTTGGGGGTTTTTTTTTGTTAAAACTGACATAGTACCAGTAGTCACTTCCAGAATTCTGATAACTTTAATAAACATTGGATATTGTTTCTTATCTTTTGGAATGAGAACATAAGAGAAAATGTGTTTGCTTTTTAAGAATTATTGTACATTTTTTTGTTCTGCTACTGTGGTGTTAAGTATGAGTGTATATATAACTTTTGTGTTAATAAAAAGGTAAAACAATTGCCTCCAGTTGTCTGTTTGCTTCCCTAATATAAAATATTATAGGAAAGAACTCCTAGATAGGATTGTAAAGGGACAAGTAGGCCTGTCAGTTTATCCTGCCTTTTACTATATTTTTTAAAAACTGTACTAATGTTAGCAATTAATGACACAGAACAAGAATTCTTTATAGGAACATCACTCACTTGAAGATGCTGTAGGGAAGACGCTCTTTTAAAAAAGCCTTGTAAAACTTTACTGCATTCCAGGAAGCAGCTTTTTTAAAAGGCAGCCAGCTACAGACACTTTTACAACAAGCATTTCTTGCTAGATAGCAACGTTCATAAATACACCACAAATACTTTCAGTTTTTCTGATTATTATAGCGCCAGTGTGGTGTAGTGCTTGGAGTGTCAGATTAGGACAGCCATGTACCAAGAAAATTTTTGTTAGTGGTGCACCAAAGTGCCACCTGGGGAGGGTGGGGTTTGGGGAGGGGAAGGGCTGGCCAGAGCCACAGACCCATCCAGCACCTGCCCAACCCACTTCCTTCCTGTCTGCCTGCCTGCCTGCCTTCCCAGGCAGTGGCAGTGCTATGCTGTGGGGAGACCTGCCCAAGGAGGAGGAGGTGCTGTCAAGCAGCTGCACCTGGCACTGCCAAGCCGCTTTGCTGCCCGTTGCCATCACCTGGATGTGATGCAGCAGTGGGGTGCCAGCAAGCAGTGAGGCATCCCTGGCCCTGCACAGTGCCCTGTCGTGCTCATCTCCATCTACGTTGTCCTTTTTTCTGCTGCAGGCAGGCGGTGTGGCACGAAGCATGGGAAGGGACAACTTGTGGCTGCCGGGGATGCTTTGCAGGCTAGTCTTTTGCCCGTTCCTCCAGCATCCCTGTGTGCCTTTGCCTCCTCCTTCCTCTGCTGGCTGGTGAGACCCAGGGTGCCTGCACTCTACCTGCAGCTGCCCAGGGCTCTAGAAGAAGAAGAAGAGATTGAATTTATATCCTGCCCTTCACTATCCGAAGGAGTCTCAGAGTGGTTTACAATCTCCTTTCCCTCTCCCCCCCCACAACAGACACCCTGTGAGAGCTCTTTCCAGAACTGCTGTTTCTAGAACAGCTCTGAGAGAACTGTGACTGACTCAAGGTCACACCAGCAGCTGCATGTGGAGGAGTGGGGAATCAAACTCAGTTCTCCCAGATTAGAGTCCATGCGCCTAACCAATACACCAAACTGACTCTCTACCTGTGCCCAAGCAGGCCCTACCTGGCAATCGCATCGGCAGCAAGCTGAGCATGGGCTGAGATGTGCTTCCCCTCCCCTGGCAAGCCAGGCAGGCACTTCAGAGGGGGGAAGGGGCCGGACATTTGTGGACACCCCTGTGGGTAAGGGCTTGGATTAGGATCTGAAATTCCCAGGTTTAAACCCTAACTCTGCCATGGAAACTTGTTGGGTGACTTTGGGCCAGTCACATACTCTCAGCCTGACCTACCTCACAGAGTTATTTTGAGGATAAAATGAAGAAGTTGAGAATGATTTAAGGTGCTTTGGGTCCCCATTGGGGAGAAACGTAGGATTTAAATAAAATAAAAGTTAAATAATGTCATCTTTTTTCTGGCAGGACTTCTGTACAGTTTATCTGCTGTGTGAGAAGAAGAAAAAAGAATCAGTAGGTGAAGCTTTTCTATGCATGGAGATGCAATTATGGGGGAAAATATCTCCTGCCGACTTCCCATAATCCGTGAAACTGGAAAAGGCACAGGAGTCGTGCCAAGGAAGAGTTGCCAGCTCAAATAATATTATAATTTGATGTTGCAAGTGGGTCTGTTTCGAACTGACATCCACAGGGCTACAGAAATTATAAAGGGTGTGAATGCCAGGAAACAGGAATTTGTCTTCAACAGGCACAGCCAACACAAAAGAAGGCAAAGGTCAAATCTAAGGTAGCTGGGAACCAAAGCAATTACAGGCAGGGAAGAGTAATGGCAGCAATCCAAATGAACAGGGCAGGTCACAGGCCATCAAATCACCAATAATTAAGACCCAATTAGACTTTATAACTAACCAATATGCTACCAGCAATAGCAACCTGTCCCCCCCCCCCCGGCTAATAGCCAATTGGGGAACGGGCAAATTCTATCCAGGAAACTGCACAGGAGGGAGAAGATAATTGCCCTCAACACCACCACAGCTCTGACACAAATCAGATCTTTCAAGGTAGGTTCCATTTTAAGCCTCATTAAAAGCATTCCCCTTGGCTGTTTCTAGAGAAAACTAAAGGCATCTGGAGACCTGATCATGGATCACTCCTGTCTCATCAAGCTGAGTTCTGACTCTCCCAGCTGGAATTGTTTACAATCCTTGTTCTTCCTCTCCAACCAACAACAACAAAGGTAGAAGCAAGTCAGTACCTGATCTGCAAGGACTCCTTGTTTGAACCCTTTAACAGCAACTGGCCTAGTTTGCTTTGGTACCTTGGACTGCAGATGCACCATGGCATAGCATAAGGATTATCGCCTGTTAATGTCTGTAGATCACCTTTTGAGAAAGGCAGCTTGTTGGATTGTAGTGGGGAGTGCTCTGTTTTTATGGAAGAACAGGATTATCAACTCTGGGTTAGGAAATTCCTGCAGATTTTTTTTTTTTTTTGGGGGGGGGGAGCCTTGTGACCCAAGAAGGCAGTCTCCTATTTACGGGTGGAATTAGCTTAAGGAGACAGAATGAGAGGCAGGTAACTGGGATCTCCACCAACACATATCAGGATTTTTCTCCTTTAAGAGGACTCTCAAATAAACCAGGCAGATGTTCAACCAGAAAGGCTTTTTATTAAAAGAGAAATAAAAGGGCAAAACACAAACACACTTACACAAGGCTACCTAAGAGGAAATCAGGGAGGAGCACTAATAGATTAGGGGGAAAGGGCTATAATTACCAGATCTATTAGAGGTCCACAGAAGCAGCAGCAAAATGGCAAGCATTTCACAGGGAGAAGAGGAGGAGAAGAAGAAGAAAGCCTACCAATGGCTACTAACCATGTTGACTAAAGGGAACCTCCAACTTCAGAGGCAGTGAATTTCTGAGTACCAGCACCAGGAAGCAACACCAAGGGAAGGCTTTGGCTTCTATGCCCGGCTGTTTGCCATCCAGATGAACTGATTAGCTACTGTTGAGAGAGGATGTTGGACTTGATGGACCATGGGTCTGATTCAGTAGGATTCAACTTCTGTTATACATTCTGAATGCAGCATGACAAAACAGCATATTTAGGTCTTTTTTGATGTTTCCTCAGTGCAAAGGTTTAGAGGAAGAAGAAGAGACTGGATTTCTACCACACCCTTCATTACCCGAAGAAGTCTCAGAGCAGCTTACGATCTCCTTTTCGTTTCCCTCCCCACAACAGACACCCTGTGAGGTAGGTGGAGCTGAGAGAGCTCTGAGAGAACTGCTCTTTCAGAACAGCTCTGAGAGAACTGTGACTGACCCAAGGCCACACCAGCAGCTGCATGTGGAGGTGTGGAGAATCAAGCCCTGTTCTCCCAGAGTAGAGTCCACGCTCCTAACCACTATACCAAACAAAAAAGTGGGGGTGCATGCTGTTGGTACAAGGAACATACACTCTGCACTGGTGGCTACAAGTTCTCTAGATATATGGCAAAATGCCCCTTGGGGCAAGCTGACATATTTGCTCCCAAAACAATAATTTGATAGGTTTTTGGGGAAGTGGACAATGATTTGGGAGAAGGTTGATGGGATTTCCTGTGGTGGACGATAAGTGTAAATGGTGCTTGATGACCCTGTAAGTATGGATGGGAAAAGATACAGGGACGGGTACCCTGGCTTGAATACGAACAAGTTAAACACTTAGTGCGTCATGACTCGCATACCCCTCCGCCGGACACAACTTTACGCCCGTTCGAAGACCTTATGGCGGCCCAGTTCTTACCTAACAGGGGACTGGTGTCGAAAGTTTATTGTCTTCTCAATTCTCAACTTAAAGAAGACCAGGCTGGATACCAAACAAAATGGCACAGAGATATTGGTCAGGCGCTTACCTTTGAACAGTGGTCCTCTGGTCCTCTCCTCTTGTCGCTCTCGTTCCACCAATATTCAAATGTTAACTTATAAACTTCTACTTCGATGGTACTTGACTCTGCATCAGTTGCATGGCATCAACCCCGCGATTTCTGACAGATGTGGGAAAAATTGTGGGAGCCGTGGCACCTATATTCATTGCTGGTGGTAGTGTCCCAAGGTCCTGGCCTTCTGGAGAGAAGTCAATGCCCAAATATTTTTAATTACAGGTTGCGCCCTCCAACTGCAACCCTCCTTGTTTCTCCTGAGTCATTGGAGTCATCCTGCCCCCAATGGACTTATGAAAGAGCTAATAGAACTATGTCTTGCGGCTGCTAGGAATGTTATTGCATTTCACTGGAAATCTAAGAAGACGCTGCAATTGAGGGATTGGTATCTGAAATTGTGGGACTTTTTTTGACAAGACAAAGTTTCCACTAGTATTCTTTGATCTGAAAATCAACCCGTTCCTGACAATCTCCTAGAGAAATGGATGCCCCTCTTAGAAGCGTCAGCAGCACATAAAATCGACACTTCCTTGTTTGCTTTACATAAACATCAGGATTTGTTTTCTTATTTTTAACTGTTCTTTTAAATTTAATTGAAAAAATGGATGGGAAAAGCTACCAGGTTTGGTGAATAGTTGCTTAATTAGGGTAAATGGGAGCAGGGAAGTGAGGCTGGGTGTTGATGAGATCAGTCAGTCAGTTCTTGGGAGACCCATTTCCTAAATTATGCATCTCTCTAGGGTGGGAAGACTAAAAAGTAGAGACACCTCCCTGCCAACAAAAGTCTGTATGGTCAAAGCAATGGTATTTCCAGTAGTCATGTATGGCTGCGAGAGTTGGACCATAAGGAAGGCTGAGTGCCGAAGAATAGATACTTTCAAATTATGGTGCTGGAGAAGACTCTTGAGAGTCTTGGACTGCAATTAAGCAAACTCCGGAGGATGATGGAAGACAGGAGGTCCTGGTGTGAAGTGATCCATGGGGTCATGAAGAGTTGGATTCAGCTGTACAACTGAACAACAACAACAGGGTTGGGAGGAGGTTGTTAGCTAGCCAGCTGCTCTTACACTTCTAAACTACATTTCCAGGCTTGCCTCTGGCTGGCATCCAATTTTGTGTCATTTTGGGCCAGTCAGTGTATTACACTTATGATATTTTAGATGATACTTTTGGAAGTGTGTTTATGGTTTTCTTGCTATAAACTGCCCCTCAGTGAGAAGAAGGGTCTGATTGGTAACAGCTTGGAGAGGGCAGGGACCTCAGAGTCCACCCTCCAAAGCATCTGTTTTCTCCAGCAGAACTGATTGTTGTCTCCTGGAGATCAGTTCTTTCTTTATTTCAAATATTCCAATGACCCTACAGGTAACATAATGCATACTAATACTGCCCTCTGATTCCACACGCCCTGCCATACCTAGTCCAAACCTCTTGGGTAGGACAAGTGAAACAAATGTAATTTAATAGTTCATATCTAACTAGGGTTACCAACTCCATCTTGGGAATTTCCTGGAGATTTGAGAGTACTATGTGAGGAAAGCTGAGTTGGATGTGGAGGAAGCTCAGTAGTGATGTGATGCCATAGTCTGCCCTCTGAAGCTGCCCTTTCTGTAGTCTGGAGATCACTTGAAATTCCAGGATAACTCTAGGCCCCACCTTGAGGATGGTGTCCCAACTTCTAACCATACTTATGTAAACAAAACTTGAAATAGAAGTATATTAACAAGTGGCCAATTTCATTCTACTGGACGGTGAAATCAGTTTCTGAAGAGGAGACATGTCAGTGGAAATTTAAGCTTCTGTCTCTCTAACTTTCCTATCAGCATGAAGAAAACATTCTGCTTATGTTAACCTATCAAAGAAAATATGCCGAAATCTATGCTTTGCAAAGTGTGTTCCTTTAGGGTGAATTGCCATTTGGCAACCAGCAGCAGTATGCAGTAATGTTTATTCCATCTTCTGCAGAGATTAGAAACAACATTATCTACTTCTAACAATTGCAAAACCCTGTTATATTCTGCTGTGCTTTTCATACTGATTGATCTCATAAAGGCATACGTAGAGTTGAGCAGAACAACAGTACTGGAAACTCCCCACTAAATCTTTTGAGAGTACAAACAATCCTATCTGGTTATTCCATAGTACTTTCACCCATTTGTCAACATGTGCAGCCCAGTGTTAAGCAGCGTTACTAGAAAATAACTTCCTCTGAGTTTAACAGGATTTACTCCAGACCCAAATAATGGGTTACAGGATTGAAACTTTCAAGGGACCAATAAGGCAGTTAATTTAGACAAATAAATAGTAATTATTGCCCCTAATAAGTCAGCACTAAAGTGAGGCAAATGAGATGTAAGCCAGTGTGTTGTCATGGTTAAATGTGCTAGACTAGTATCTGGGAGACCCAGGTTTGAATCCCCGTGCATGTCATGGAAGTTCACTGGGTTACCTTGCACCAGTCATATTCTCAGCCTAACTTACCTCACAGGGTTATTGTCAGGGTTCATTTCGTAGAAAAAGAGCTAGGGGAACTCATTAGCATAACTCATTAGCATATGCCATACCCCCTGACATCACTGGAAGTGTGTCATAAGGCCACTCACCCCGCCCCCAATGGTCCTGGCCGCCACCTCCGGCCTTGCAGCTCCACTGCCGAGCCCCATTAGGGGCCCGGCTGTGGACCTGCAAGGCTGGCGGGAGTGCAAGGAAGCCCCGCAAAGGCCCTCCCTGGCCCCAGGCAGGCAGGGGTGGGGAGAGGCAGGGAGGAAGCAACTTACCCTCCCTCTTCTCCTGCCTCCTCCTGGCTGAAAGAGGGCCGGAAGCAGGGGGCGGGGCTTCGTCATGTGCCCCGCCCCCTGTACCTTACCCGGGGGAACTGCATTCCCCCACGTTCCCCCCCGAAATGACCTCTGGTTATTGTGAGGATAAAAGGGAGAAGAAGAAAACTATGGGGAATTTCACATTACCAGTCTTCTCCCGGTTTCAAGCCGGGAGTCTTCCATTTCCAGATGAACCGGTACAGGACTGCCGTTTCACACACGGCTTGCCCCTACCGGAAAGGAGCCGATTCACAAGCGGTTTGGCATTTCACACTGGCACCGCTTTGTTTTCCCGCCGTTTTCTTCCCGCGCGGGTGAGCGATTTTTTTTTTAAAGGTTCGGCTTATAGCGATGTATCGATATATCACTATACCAGAACCTCAAATGGTCGCAATAATGATCCCATTGGAATGCGACTCCTTAGAGGTTCCTGTATAGCGATATATCGATATATCGCTATAAGCCGAACGTTCAAAAAAAAAAAAAAGCCCGCGCGGGCGAAAAAAGGCGGGAAAGAAGCGTATCGGAACCAGGAGAGGGAACGGAAGACTCTTCGGAAGCGGTTGACAGGTAAATCGCTTCCCTCCCGGTTCCTATACGGAACAGAGACTTTTGTGTTTGAAATGGCAGTCAGATCCCGGTAGGGAACCGATTCTCAACTGGGTTCTGTCTGAAATGACAGACCAGAACCCGGTTGAGAATCGGTTCCCTACCGGGAGATAGCGCCTGTCTGAAATTCCCCTATGTTAGCTGCTTTGGATTCCCATTGGTGAGAAAGCTCATGGGCACTCAATGAAATTGCTGAGCAGTCAGGTTAGAATGGATAAAAGGAAGTACTTCTTCACCAAAAGAGTGATTAACACATGGAATTCACTGTCAAAGGAGGTGGTGGTGGCTACAAGCATGGACGGCTTCAAGAGGGAACATGGAGCAGAGGCCCACCAGTGGCTATTAGCCACAAGCTATAGATAGGAACTCTTGGTCTGGGGCAAGTGATGCTCTGTATTCTTGGTGCTTGGGGGGGTCCAACAGTGCAAGGGCTTCTAGTGGAGCCACCTGGTATTTTTGGCCACTATGTGACCGACTGTTGGACTGGATGGGCCATTGGCCTGATCCAACATTGGCTTCTCTTATGTTCTTATGTTCTTAAAGCTGGGCATAGAAATGAATTAAGTAAAAAGTTAGTATTACAAGTCAGAACTTGTAATAAGCATTGTAGTCATCACTGAGTGGTAGAGCATAAGTATTTGGGTCCAGGATTTTTCAGAAATCCTGGATTTTTGGGGGTCCAATAGACCTGAGAAGGAAAAAAGGGGGGGGGATTGCACACCAGAAGCTGGGTCCAGGAGGAACAGCTGAACCTGGGCTGACTTCTCTTGCAGCCCAGTCAACGCCAAGCCAAGGCAGAGGGGAGCTCTCAATTTAAATAGAGCTGCAAGAGGAGCCAGCTCTAGTCAAGGCACTGGGGATCTCTTTGCTCCCGCTGCCCCGGCCCATCCTGGGCTGACTTATCTTGCAGCTTGATTTAAACTGAGCTGTAAGAGGAGCCAGCCCCATCCGAGGTGGCAGGGATCTCTCAGCTCCCGCCACCCCAGCTGATCCTCTCTTGCAGTTTGGTTTAAAGAGGAGCCAGCACCATCTGAGGATTTTCTTGGGATTTTTGTTGGTTTGTTTTTTCCAAGAAAACCCAGATACATTTTGGATGTCAAAATATACCCCAAAAATACCAATAAGGTATTTTTGGGGTATATCTTCAGCTCAGGAAGATCTGAATGCACACCCCTAGTGCACACAATACCAATACCACCAAAAAAGGGAAGAATAACCAAGAAAGATTGGGTAAATGAAATGGTTAAGAAAACAAAAGAACAATATATACTGCAACGTACAAACAATGACCAATTAAGCAGTCTATATATATTTCCCAAGTTAATCTGGAAGATAGTAGTTGACTGTATTTGATTCTGATTCTGATACAGTCAACTACTATCTTCCAGATTCACTTGGGAAATATATATAGACCGCTTAATTGGTCATCAGAATTGCGGCAGCACCCAAACCACCCTGGAACGATAAAAGCAAGAAGAGAGAAAAGAAAGGCAGAAAATAGCTTAAACTTTAGAAGAAATGTTTATATTACATTACATCTTGCATTGTCAATAATTTTAATTTTTTGCATATTGAAACAATAGAATGGAATTTTTATTCTTAACCTGAATAAGAGAAAAGCTTTGACTTAAGACAAAATATCATCATATATGGTCATTGTATAGCTGTAATTTTAGTTAGTGTGTAGTTTTTGTAGGAGTTATGTAGAAAATAAAAAATATATATATATAAAAAAGTAGTTGACTGTATTTTATATCTATTTTTATGTAGCTAGGCAAGAAATTGCTGTATGTGTTTTAGCACTAGTTATAATTTTTTTGTATATTTTATACATTTTTATATTATACGCCCTCATTTTTACATTTTACCAGGTTATTTTTACTTGTTTTCTGATCATGGACTGTAAATAAAGTAAGTAAGTAAGACCAATTAAGCCATGTGCATAAGGCACTACACAGATAATTTAATATAACAAATCAAGAACAGAATGCAAACATTCACAGGCAAAGAGACAAAACAAAGTACCATTCACAATTCAACAAACAGCCTTTATCAGTGGTTTACACTATAAGCATAATCACGTTTGTAATATATTAAAATTTAATATATTAAATTATATGTGTAGTGCTCTGTGCACACAATTGAATTGGTCATTATTTGGATAGCACAGCACTAGTACCCTACTATGTCTGTGCCCCTAAAGCTGCTGCCAGTTGTCAGGCCTGGCTTCCCAACCCTGTGGCATGAAGTCACTCCTGGGGAAAACCCAGAAATGGTATCAAGAAGCTCTATTTACCATAGAGTTTCTGGTGATTCCTAGAACTACATGATGTCACTTCTTGATTTTTCCAGAAGTGATGTTACAGCACATGAGTTGTTGGTATCCCCACTCATAAAGCTCCCACCAGTTACCAGGTACAGCCTGGCAATAGTAGATGGACCTCTCCTCCATGAACCTATCTAACCCCCTTTTAAAGCTGTCTATGCTTCTGGTCATCACTGTCTGTACCAGGTACAGCCTGGTAATGCTGGATGGACCTGTCCATCGAACTGTCTAACCTACTTGTAAAGTTATCTATGCCTGTGGCCATGACTATCTGCACTTGGCAGGGAATTCCTCAGTTTCATTATTGTGTTTAATCAGGCCTGGGAGAGATAGGGACTGACCCTGCAGCAATCAAAACACCCCTGCTTCCTGGGGACTTCTTTAAGCTACCAGGGTTCAAAATAGCACGAGGGTGCCATTTTTGATTGGAGAAAATGGTACAAGGGAAGAAATAAATGTTTAAGCCTGTTGGAGAATCCCACATGGAATTCCAATATCACGTCATTTTGCCCTAAGATAGAGAGGCAGGTAATGATCTTTTCTTGGAAAATCTTTTCTTGGAAATCATGGTAGACAAGATTGGGCTAGATGAACCACTGACCTGACTGACTAAGGCCACTTCATATATTCCCACAGGAATATGTAAATACGTTCCATGGCCTGATGGTTAAAACTCAAATTACCCCTTACTGGGAGATGACAGTGCAAAGTCAGGCTTAACAAGACAAAATTTCCAAGGTAACCACTTTCTCTGCTTCACTTTGGCCCCTGCCACACGGGGGGAAATTGATGCGGCCAAAGTGCGGCTTTTTAAAGCCGCACCAAAAGAGACACGTGACGGCGGGATCAGACAGATCCCATGAGCCGCTGTGCAGTTGCTCCCCGGCTCGATCAGATGCCGGGGGGGGGAAGCCACGGAAGGGAGCGCAAGGCAGCTGGCTGCGCATGTTTGTGCATGTGCAGTTTGGCTGGGAGCCTCGAATGCTCCTGAAGATGGGCGATCCGACGACCGCACTTGCTGCGGCGTTTCCGGTTGGTGCTACCTTTTTGTTGTTGTTTTTAAACTGCGCAGTTTAGGCCTGAAGGGACGGATCGGGGACGGGTGCGTGCCGATTCCCAAATGTTGTGGTGTGATCGCACCCGCTTGCTGCGCCCCCGATCCGTCCCTCTTCCGGGCCAAAACCTCTCGTGTGACTGGGGCCTTGTCTCTCAAATACAATGCCTGGGTTGAAAACTTTGAATCCAGAAAGCTGAAACTGAGAGGTGCAGACAATTCCTTTGCTTCAAGGGGAAACTAAGATGCTGAAGTTATAAAATGCCTCTGGGTAACTGTTACTGGATCAGCAGTGCCACTTACACTGAGCATGTTAATCCCCCAGTCTACCATTTGTATTAGTAGAGATCAGCACAGTCCACTTACGGTTTGTCAGTACACTCAAAAACACTCCAAAATCTTTCTACCTTCAATAAACTATAAGTCCTTGAAGGCCAACACAAAAGCTAAAATAATAAAAATAAAAATGCTGAAGGCTTTTTCCAGAGAAACTAGGGACATATGTGGGCCTAATTACACATTTAGATTTTCTCCCATGTCTGTGTAAATAAACAGTACCAAAAGGTATGGGAATATTTTTTACTGGACAAGACCTAAGACTGGATTGCACAGCAAGATAGACAGGTTACCTCTACTAGTATTATGGCCAAATGGTCATCATGGCTAAATGCTTTTACTGACCCAGAAGGAACTTTACAGAAAGCACCCTTAATTGATTCACACACCTTATATCTTTACCATTAAGTAGCTGAAGGATCTTTAAAACTGGCTTGAACTCAATTTATTTTTATTTTTAATTATTTGAATGATAAGTTCAAAATTAGCAGATAACTTGTAATGGCAATCCTTGATTCGCCACAGACTTAGTGATCACTTTGTAATTGTTTTCATTCATGCCTTACTAAGTACCACATTGTATTTTATTTCAATCTTCAATAAACAGTTTAAAATGTAAAAAAACCATATATTGCAACTCCACCATTGGGAAGTAAATCACATGTATGCATATGTCCCGTTCAGATAAGGACCATGATGCACAGGCAGAAGGGGGGTGTTTAGCCTTCCCTTCCCACAGTGTTTTAAATGGGGCTGCTATTTCCTGGGATCTGCTTTGGCTTTTGATTTTGTCTGACGTTCTTCAAAGTGACTGTTTAGCCCACCTTATTCTCCTGCCATCATCCAGTCTGTTTTCTGACTGCTTCTCCTCCCACCCAAGGTCTGATAACAGTGACTCAGTTCTTATTTATAAGTGCTGCTTAGCTATGTTTTTAGATTTCCCATATGTATTGTGACCCTCTGGCCTTGGGGATCATTAAACGTTATACAAAGCTCTTACTGTAAAATTGTTGAATAATGCCCTTCGATAATGAGCATTGTTGTGCATTGTTTTACTTGGGAAATGAATAACAGTAGAGAGGTTTTTTCCTCCTCTGCTTATTGATCTACACTGAAAATACACCAGCCTCTCTGTCTCTCTAGCAGATCATAATTTTGGGGGGTAATTCTTGCCTAATATGAATTGCCCAATCACTTCCAATAAATCCGGCAGTATTCCAGTAAAAATATTGTAGCTGGCACCCCCCCCCCCCGAAATAATTTGACATTCATGTGCTTCTTAAACATTGCCAAGACTGATCAGCCTTGTATCTGTAGAATACTGGAAACCAGCTCTGGCTTCAGTGCAAGTCAATTAATTAGCACATTGTGGTAGCAAACAAGGAGCCATTTTCCTGCATGAATTCTGAGAAATAGCAATTCAGGCAGCCTGTCCAGAACTCATTTACTCTGGAGTAGTCTGGCAATGTTTCCATAGAATTTAATAGTAAACATAGGCTGCAATCCCAAGAACACTTTTCTGTTGCAAGACAGACCCAAAAGAGACAATAATAGAACACCATTAGTGGTCACATCCAGCTCTCAACTCAAAACAGTTCATTGCATTATCAGCGACTTACAACCTCTACTGGATAATGACAGTTCTCTTTCACAAGTACTGGGGAGCGAACCTTTTCTTGCACACAGACAGCCCCCCATCCTTAAACAACACCTCATCCACAATAATACAGCATCTAATTTGAACACTGATACTGGTACCAGAGCTTGCAATAAACCCAGATGCCAACTTTGCTGACACATACACCCAGACGACAAAATCACTGGACCTAACAACATCAACTACACTATCTCAGGCTCATTCACTTGCTCATCTTCTAACATTGTATATCCCATTAAATACCAACAATGCCCTTCAGTAGGGTTGCCAAAAAAAACCCCTGGTTTGGCAGGGGTCCCCCGCTTTTGGGGGGCTTCTACCCGCTGGTGGCCAGCTGGCTGCCGGGGAAACCCCACTCCCAAGCCCCAACACTCGCGGCCACCCCTCTCCCTTCTCTCTTAAGAGGGAGAGGGGTGGCTGCGGGCCAGCCGACTGGGCACGCAGAAATGCCAGCTCCCTGCAGTCAAAGGGGCCCCTTTAACTGCAGGGAGCTGGTGTTTCCGCGCGCCTGATCTTCGTGGAGGTCAGACGCACAGGGAAATGCCGGCTCCCTGCAGTTAAAAGGGCCCCTTCAACTGCAGGGAGCTGGTGTTTCCGCACACCTGATCTTCACAGAGGTCAGGCGTGCAGGGAAATGCTGGCTCCCTGCAGTTAAAGGGGCCCCTTTAACTGCAGGGAGCCAGCGCCCCTGTTGGGCGGGTGGGGGGATGTCCCCAACGTGACATCAGCACGTCGGGGATGCCCCACACCCTCCAGGAACACTTCCCAAAGTCCCCCGATGGGGGGAAAGATAGGACTTGGCAACCCTACCCTTCAGCTTCCTACATAGGGCTGGGGCAGACGTTCCCAGGCTGAAAGGGCTCAGAGAGCCAACTAACTTTGCCCACGCCCCCAAACCACCCACAACCATGCCAGCACAGGGACCTGTGCCTCAGTTGCACCAATGGGCAGCTGTCGTGGTCCTCCACCAGCACCTGAGACCAATGGAGCGGCGCTGGGGGCCTGCCCCATTGTAACTGGCCTTACACTGGCATATCTTGGATGTATGCCAACACAAAGGTCAGTTGGCTCCCTGAGTGCTTTCTTAGGATTGCGCTGCCATTTTCAGAAATGTTCAGTCTACAAATAAAACATCCCCGTTGAGAGCTGTATTTGCACTGTTACAAGTTCAAAAATTTGCTTTCATAGATAGGCGATTTTCTGTGTTGGAGTGTTTTTGAATGATACTGTCCTATATATGTAAAAGCTTTCCATTCCTACAGGATAAACCCCAATCATTCATTCATTCATACATACATACACTCATACATATATTCATACATTTCCCAAACTTTTGCCTGCCTGCTGACATAGAGCTCTATCACTAAGGAGTAGCTCCTTTTGAATTAGAATCTTATTCTGCATTTTTGGCCCCCTTAGAGAAAATTATGCAGGGTTCTGAACTGCTAGCATCAGTTATCTTTTATTCATCAGGATGCTAAATGTTATTGAAATATATGCTTAATTATTCCCTGCAGAAAACAGTGGTGCTCACGAACAAGTGTTTTGCATTTTGCTATGTCCTGCTGCTACATAGTTAATAATGCATGTAATGAAAAAAAATCAGAAATGATCATTGCAAAAATAATAGCACTTATTAATATGATTCACTTTTGGGAAATAGTTACTTCTGGCTTTCAGGGGCCATGAACAGTGGTCTTTGAATAATCTAGGTAAGTAGACTATATGGAACTTTAGAGATCGAATGTCAGCACTTTTGAAGTGCATTTCAAAATAACTATCACTGTACTTGAATTCTGTATGCGTATCTTCTTTTTGGCAGATAAATGCTCCCACCCACCACACAATAATCCTTTCCAAGAAAATAAGCTTAGTACTTCTTTTCGCTCAGGTTAAAATTCAACAGGTTTGCTTTTCTTGGTGCTGCATCCTCATGCTTAGAATGGTTTTACTTGTTGTATTTTTGCCTGTCATTCAACCATTGAAATGCAAGACCTCTGCCCTGGTGGGAGCCAGGGAGATGAAGGATTAAATCCTACAGAAAAGTTATCCTGCTTGTCAGGCAAGGCGGGGTATAAATACAAATAATAAATAAATAAAATAAATAAATCCTCTTTATAGCACAGAACTCATAGGTAAGGTAAAAATAAGCTTGCACACAGCTCTTGAACACTATCTTGTGTAGCCACATATCCTCTTATATTCCTCCAAAAATCTGCACCACTTAGTCTGCTTTTTTTTATCCACTTAGGTCATTTTATCCCACCAACTCTCAGCCCCCACACTCGTAACTGCCAAGCATCCATTGACTTCCCTCAAAAAATACAGTTAATTTCTCTTTTCATAATGTACTACTGCAATCAAGTTCCATGTTACAATCAGGTTCCCACCATTCAAAAACAAGCCATGGTTGTCCATGACAACCATCAGAGCTAGTATTCTCATTACTGCATGTGTCTGCCTGTATTATAAGGTACCAGAAGCTCGCAGTTTGATATCTAGCCAGTGATTTCAAATCAACATCTGAAATGGTGGTCTGAAGCTGCAGGGGTAGTCCTCTTTAGCTTGTGTCTGTGCACTGTGATGTTCCCTTTTTAAGAGTTTCAAATGGGTACTTTTGCCCTCTTCTGTTAGTGAACAGCCTTGAGTAGTTAATGGACTTCAAATCCCCAGCTGAAACATCTGAGCTGTTATTCCCAAATCCGGTGACATCAAGTGATTCTGCACTGGCTTTTCCCTCCGTTGTTTTACCAAACCCACCTTGCAGCAGAAATTCCACTCTGCATTGCATGCTGCTTTCAATTTCTTTGATCACTGGATTTTATGGTACCCTCTACACTGCATGCCGCTTTCACTTTATTTTATCATCAGGTTTTATGAAGAAGAAGAGATTGGATTTATACCCCGCACTTCACTACCAAAGGAGTCTCAGAGTGGCTTACAAACTCCTTTCCCTTCCCACAACAGACACCCTGTGAGGTAGGTGGGGCTGAGAGAGCTCTTTCCAGAACTGTCCTTGAGAGAACAGCTCTGACAGAACTATGGCTTGCCCCAGGTCATCCAGCAGCTGCAAGTGGAGGAGTGGGGAATCAAACCCAGTTCTCCCAGATTAGAGTCCATGCACTTAACCACTACACCAAACTGTCTCTTTATGATACCTTCTGTGCAAGATCTGAGAAGACTGGCGCACAGACATTGCTCTCCCATGAGTATGGGACTTTCTTTTAGCCACATTTCCTCAGGATACCTGGCAAAACTGATTCAGCCCCATCTTCGTAGGGCTTTCATGCTAGCACGGTTCGACGTCCTTCCCTCAGCTGTTCTATTGGGAAGGTTCAAGAAAATTCCCTATAAAGATAGATTGTGCCCCTGTGGGATGGGGGAAATTGAATCCATTGGACATGTGCTATTGCACTGTAAATTACACTATGACATCCGTGTTGTTTATATTGAACCTGTGTTGCACCCCCTTTTGGGCCAATCTGATGAGCATAAAATTAGTTCTTTATTGTCTTCACATAATATAGAAATTCTGGAACCTGTAGCAAAATTTTTTTATGAGGTAACTAGGAGGAGAGGCTCATCTTAAGGCAATTCAGAATGTGATACCCCTCCAGCCTATCTTGAGGCTCTGCTGCATGTGTATTTGATATTTTATGCCAATAAAGGTATTGTATTTGTGTATTTGTGATACCTTCTGCATAGATTTATGACTGTTTGGGGTAACTTCGCAGTCAATACAGCATTACCCCAGGGTATTTGAATGTGGTTTTGAGCTGCACCTTTTCCTCAGTGTTGAGAAATGTGGAGCAAATGCCAGATGCAGAATGGCTCATCCCCTTTCTCAGAGAGGTCTGCGGGGTGCTTCCTTGAGTCCCCCCCCCCCCAAGAAGTTTTTGGGCCCTTGGATTTCCATGGCTTTAAGATTGAAAAGTATGCAGGCGGAGAGTGATTCAGCTAAGCATACCTTTATTTAGTTAAGAACAAAGACAACTGACCGGCTCGCAGGCCAGTTTATATGCGTTCAGAAAACCCGCCACCAACTCACCTAAAACACACCCCCTACTCCCGATTGGCTATTTACAGTAACCGAGAGACCTATTGGCCTCCTGGCTGGGGACCTAGCCCTTTCATTGGGCCGGCTAGGATCCTACGGACCCATTGTCTTCAGACTCAAGCTACTAAGGAATTGTGCCTGGCCAGCCCGGGCAAGCCCGGGCATGTCAGGCTGAATACATTACAAAGATGATCTATAAGGCGAAGGCTCACAATTGATTGGGAACTGGGTGCGATTCTGCATCTGGCATTCGCTCCACGTTTTCTCAACAGTGAGGGAAAGGTGCAGCTAAAAACTACATTCAAATATTCCGGGCCAACACCGTACTGACTGCAAAGTCACCCCTGAACAGCCATAAATCTATGTAGAAGATACCATAAAACCCAATGATCAAAGAAAGTGAAAGCGGCATGCAGTGTAGAGGGTACCATAAAATCCAGTGATCAAAGGAAGTGAAAGCAGCATGCAATGCAGAGGGGAATTTCTGTTCCAAGGTGGGTTTGGTAAAACAATGGAGGGAAAAGCCAATGCAGAATCGCCCTGGGTCACAACAAAGGGCTATAATATGGGCTAGAGTGTAGTGTGCTCATTAGAACATCAAACTAGGACTGGGGAGATCAAAGTTTAGATTACCTCTGGGTCCCAAAGTTTACTGGAAACCTTGGGGAAGTCACTGTCTTTCAGATTCAGAAAAAGTTGCTGTGAGGATAAAATGGCAGACAGAAAAAACTATACTATATAGGCCATCCTGAATTCCTTAGTGGAAGAATGAGGGAAAAATGATAGTTACTTTAGTTAGAATGATGGCTGGGAGGTATAAATACCCACACTTCACCTGAAAAAAAGTTCAGATGATTACTGCAATACCAGATGTAGCAGTTCCGAAGAAAGGGATAGAATTGCTGACTTTTATTGACAATCATGAAAGCCTCTGAAGTGTTCAGTAATGTCTTATGGAAGGAACAAGAGAATAGAGAAAAAATTATGAGAAAACAGAGCCCTCGAGAGATTTATGTCCTAAATTAACTGAAGAAAAAGCTTTTGATGGCATCTAAGAATTCACTTACCATAGTTTGGGGGATTTCACCATTACAATGGTCCTAATTTACGCAAGGTTTTTACTGCACACGGGGGGGGGGGGAGAATATGCAGAATGATCTAGGGCCTGCAGTAAAAAGAAACCATTTTAAATCACAATTATTCTACATGGTATCATTTAATGATTTGTTATGTTGAAAGGGAGGCAAAAGATGCTGGTTGTGTCTCTTTGATTCCTCCTTTGAAGTAAACTGGTAATCACATATGGTAATCAAGGAACACTTTTTACCTGAGGAATTTTAAGACTGGCTTGGTGTTTGAAGGTTCTCTGTGGTTAATTTATTTTATTTTTTGTTTTAATTAAAAAAAAACTGATGGGAAACAATCATTGTGAGGTTCTGTATGTTTCTCTCATTATTCTGAAACTAGCAATGAGTGATGCAAAAGAAAAGAAGAACAAAGAGATGCCCATAAAGGTGATGAAAACAAAGCAATTGAGATCAAGTGCTCTGTTGTATGACTTTCACAATATATTTGTGAAACCCTTTCAAAAGCATGTGAACATTTTAGAGGTCCTATCTGGCAAAGTATTAAGATGAGGCTAACCTCTTCAACAAACACACCTTTGTTGGTTTTAGCCATCTGATTCACACACACACACCCAAATTCAAATAGACTTTCACTAGACAAGAAAATTTCTAAACATACAAACCAATCTGCAGGGTTGTTGTTGTTGGGTTTTTTTTAAAAAACTCATTTCAAATCCTAAATCTCCTCCCTGTCTTATCATGATGTTAAGTATAATGCGTCTGAGTCATACTGACACTCGGGTCTGACTGTAGCATATAAACTAGCATGCCATATGGACTGCTACACTTAACAGGCATTATGTCCCGTTTCAGCTGTTTTGCAAGAACGAGGTGACAGGCCAAGAAATCTAATTCTGTGTTTCTCCATTGTAGGCTTTTGTGCTGCACAATTCAATGATGTAATGCAAATCTTGCCACGGCAGCTATTCTAAAAGTTACACAAGGCTGGCAGCTGAACAAGCCTTACAGGAGAAGAGATTAAACACCCCATGAGGCTCTACTTCACTTTAAACAGAAACTCTGTGAGAATACCAGAAACCTTTGCTATGTTTAGGCAGTCTGTACCATTTGATCTTGGGTGTCCGCCACCCCCACCCCCCGTTTTTTTTTCAGAGATAGCAAATCATGGCGGTTGTGTAGGCAATAAAATGCCCCTACACCATTTAGTCATTAGTATGTTAATTTCACAAAATGGCCATATGTGTCTCCTTTCCATAAAAGCATCATTTCCCCCAACATTTGAGATTGTTTACATAACTTGAAATACTAAGGGCTCAATAAAACATTATTTTTAAAAATCTGTTTCCTTTCATCATTGTAACGCTTCAAGGAACATGTTGTAGAAGTGGGTGACACTGTGAAAATAGATCAATATGGGATTAAAAAAAACCAAAAAAAAATTGTGACAAAAAGTAACAAAGTGTTTGAGTAATTTTTACCTCAAATTAAGATGTCTGCTTCATGTTAAATTTTGCTAATACTCTTTCATTTTGACACTTTGGGTTGCAACCCACAGCTCTGTTATGCTAATAGCAGTGCTTTCCCCTGGCACAAGGAACTTTCTGCTACCATAAGGACAATGGAAGGTTCCTATCACCAGAGAAAAGTGGTGCCATTAGTGAAACAGGTCTGTGGAACCAGCTGTTTAAGTACATTTCATACTCTGCATACTTTCCAATGGGGGCTCTTCGATGAAAAATATACAGAAAAGAGAACTATCTACAGGATGTGGAACTGATTAAAACTTCATAGAATGTGATGGAAAAAAATGTAAAGTGTTTTAATAGATTTTAAAAAAAAATTGAGTGAAGAACTGCTAAAAGGGAAATTATAGAAAAAGGATTTTCACACAACAATGGCCCACAACTCTCTCTCTATCTAGCAGGCATGCCATATCTTCTTGCCCATACAACTCAGCTTTACTGAGTAACAGCTGAACTTTACCACTTATTAAAACCCTCTCTCCTTTTGCTTGGGTTCCCTAAAAAGCTGCCCAATTGAGTTGGCCATGTTGAGCAAACTCCAATCTGGCTTCAAGCTTGGCATGGCTTCTTGCCATGTCCTGCTTTTCCTTGCTTGCATGAAAATCACTACCAAGAAATGTTGACCACAACCCGATCCCCCCTACTGCTTAGTGTGAGGGTTTAAGTGATAATACTCTGTGTTAAGTCCGTGCTTAACAAAATAGCCAGAGAGTGATTCAGCAAAACTCAGGTTTATTTCAGCTCGACGATCAACTTCTCTGACACGGTACAACTTCTCTGATAGCCCGAACAGCTTCCCATTGCAGCTGCTCGGTATTTAAACATTCCCGGCTAATATAGCCACGCCTACTATACAGTTAAACAACCTATCAGGTTGAGACAATAAGGACCAATCAGAGTCTTTCCCGCTTATACACATTTGAACCTGATTGGACGCAGTAGTCTTGAACTTCAATCCCTGTTCAAGACGAAGCTTAACATTGCTTCCTTATGAGATGATTCACAACCATCTTAATGCATTCTAGGCAGCACAGAATACATTACAAATCCCTCCCCCCTAAGCAAATACAGTCATGAACAATCATAATCGCTTAGGTAGGCAGGTGCACGGCGATTTCTCTGAGACCTACGAGGTGGACTAGGCTCAGGGCACATTTCAGTCAGTGGCACTCCATGGGACTCTGGGACCTCAGAGTCAGGAACACTTCCCTCTAAGTTTACTGGTTCGAGAGTAGGGGTCTGCCCTGCCTCTGGAACAGTACTGACGCCCTCAGGCCCGTCAGCACTCACCTCCAGTGGAGGTCTGGGAAGGTCCTCAGGGTCTGGGGATTCAGCTGGCAGCGCGTTGGGACGGCCAGTTGCCCACCGCTGCCTCAACTGATCTATGTGTCGACGCCACTTGCGTCCATCTGCAAGCTCAACAACATACATTCGTGACCCAACAATTTCAACAATAGTGGCTGGAAGCCACGAGTGACCACTTGCATAGTTCTTAGCATAGACCTTTTCACCTTTTACATACGTTCGTACCTTGGGGACTTCGGTTTGCTGTGTGGGCTTCAAATCATTCAGATCCAGATGCAACCGGTCAAACAAGGTTGTCAAACGTCGGCCCATCAGCATTTCGGCCGGACTGCGGCCTGTCGCTGAACACGGAGTTACATGCTGCCTTAGGAGGAACGAGGCTAGCTTAACTCCCCAGTCCCCGTACACTAGCTTAGCTAGTGCTTCCTTGGTCGTCCTGACCATTCTTTCCGCCTGGCCGTTTGATGCCGGGTGAAATGGGGCGGAGGTTATCTGCCTGATCCCATTGTCAGACAGGAACCCTTGGAACTCTTCAGAGACAAATTAAGTTCCGTTATCGCTTACCAACACGTCCGGCAGCCCGTGGGTGGCAAATAGGCGCCGGAGCACGTTGATGACGCAGTTCATCATTTGTACAAATAGAGAATTGGCCAAAAAGACTCACACAACCATTTTTAACTTTAAAAGGGGTAATTTCTCTGATATGAGGGGACACGTGGGGAGGAAACTGAAAGGAAAAGTAGAAAGGGTCAAAACAATTGGGGAAGCTTGGGATCTATTTAAAACTACGATCCTAGAAGCTCAAAAAATATATATTCCGCAGGTTAGGAAAGGCACAAAAAGGTATAGGAAAAAGCCTGCATGGTTAACAAACAGAGTAATGGAGGCTGTAAAAAGTAAAAAGAATTCCTTTAAGCAGTGGAAAGCTAGTCACAGTGAGGCTGATAAAACGGAACACAGGATATGGCAAATAAAATGCAAGTCTGAGGTCAGGCAGGCAAAAAGGGAACATGAGGAGCATATAGCAAAAAACGTAAAAACCAACAATAAAACTTTCTTCAAATACATTAGAAACAGGAAACCAGCCAGGGAGGCAGTGGGGCCCTTGGACGACCAAGGGGTAAAAGGAGTATTGAAGGATGATAGGGAAATGGCTGAGAAGCTAAATGCATTTTTTGCCTCCGTCTTCACTGTGGAAGATGAGAAGTGCTTGCCCACTCCAGAACCACTGATTTCAGGAGGGGTGTTGAAAGACCTGAGTCAGATTGAGGTGACGAGAGAGGAGGTCCTAAAACTGATAGACAACTTAAAAACTGAAAAATCACCAGGCCCAGATGGCATACATCCGAGAGTTCTGAAAGAACTCAAATGTGAACTTGTAGATCTCCTGACAAAGATATGTAATCTTTCCTTAAAATCTGCCTCCATTCCTGAGGATTGGAAGGTAGCTAATGTCACTCCCATCTTTAAAAAGGGTTCCAGAGGAGATCCGGGAAATTACAGGCCAGTCAGTCTGACGTCGATACCGGGTAAATTGGTGGAAACCATTATTAAGGAAAGAATTAGTAGGCACATAGATGAACAAAACCTATTGAGGCAGACTCAGCACGGTTTCTGTAAGGGAAGATCTTGTCTCACTAACCTGTTAGTGTTCTTTGAGGGGGTGAACAAACATGTGGACAAGGGGGATCCAATAGATATTATTTACCTTGACTTCCAGAAAGCTTTTGATAAAGTTCCTCATCAAAGGCTCCTAAGTAAGCTCAAAAATCATGGGATAGAAGGACAAGTCCTTTTATGGATCAAAAACTGGCTAGTTCATAGAAAACAGAGAGTGAGTGTAGGTGGGCAATTTTCTCAGTGGAGGGTGGTAAGCAGTGGGGTACCGCAGGGATCAGTACTTGGTCCACTGCTTTTTAACTTGTTCATTAATGATTTGGAGATGGGAGTAAGCAGTGAAGTGGCTAAATTTGCGGATGATACAAAGTTGTTCAGGGTGGTGAAAACCAGTGAGGATTGTGAGGCACTCCAAGGGGATCTGTCAAGGATGGGCGAGTGGGCGTCAACATGGCAAATGGGGTTCAATGTGGCCAAGTGCAAGGTGATGCACATTGGAGCCAAAAATCCTAAATATAAATACACATTGATGGGGTCTGAACTGGCAGAGACTGAGCAAGAGAGAGATCTTGGAGTTGTAGTGGATAACTCACTGAAAATGTCGAGACAGTGTGTGACTGCAATAAAGAAGGCCAATGCTATGCTGGGGATTATTAGGAAGGGTATTGAAAACAGATCAGCCAATATAATAATGCCCCTATATAAATCAATGGTGAGACCTCATTTGGAATACTGTGTGCAGTTCTGGGCACCACACCTTAAAAAGGATATTATAGCTTTGGAAAAAGTGCAGAAAAGGGCAACTCGAATGATAAAAGGGTTGGAACACTTTCCCTATGAGGAAAGGTTAAAGCGCTTAGGGCTCTTTAGCTTGGAGAAAAGACGACTGAGGGGTGACATGATCGAGGTTTATAAGATTATGCATGGGAAAGAGCAGGTAAAGAAAGAGGTACTTTTCTCCCTTTCTCACAATACAAGAACTCGTGGGCACTCCATGAAACTGCAGAGCGGTCGGGTTAGAACGGATAAAAGGAAGTACTTCTTCACCCAAAGAGTGATTAACACATGGAATTCACTGCCACAGGAAGTGGTGGGTGCTACAAGCATGGACGGCTTCAAAAGGGAATTAGATAAGCATATGGAGCAGAGGTCCATCAGTGGCTATTAGCCACAAGGTATAGCTAGGGGCTCTGGGGCAAGTGATGCTCTGTCTTCTTGGTGCTTGGGGGGGGGGTCAACAGTGGGAGGGCTTCTAATGTCCTGGCCCCACTGCTGGACCTCCTGATGGCACTGGTATTTCTGGCCACTGTGTGACACAGAGTGTTGGACTGGATGGGCCTTTGGCCTGATCCAACATTGGCGTCTCTTATGTTCTTATGTTCTTAAATGTAGGAGCAGGACCAGGGTACTTTAATCCATCAGGGACCCTCACTCACAGCGTCGGCTCCCTGGTGGTGTACACGCAGCTCTGTTGTGGCGAAACGCTGTCTCACCTCCCGGGTCGACTTGTCCGCGGCCTCGGCAGCGACGGCCTCAGAATAGGCATCGGCCCACGTCAGGGTCTTCTTCGCGAACAACCGCTGTTGCAGTCGTTCATCTCGCATGCCATATACCAGCCGGTCACGGAGAGCCTCCTCTATGTTGGTAAAGTTGCAAGGCCTTGCAGCTTTACGCAGAGCCGCCACGTACTCTGCCACAGTTTCGTTTGAAGCTTGAGCCCTTTTATAAAAGGCATGCCGGCATGCGATCTCCGACGGCTGCGGGGAGAAGTTTGCCTTCAGCTTTTCTGTCAGCTCTTTGAAGGGCACTGTCGTAATGTCCGCTGGTGCGACCAGGGACCGGGCGATGTCGAAAGCGCTCTTACCGCAAGAGCTCAGCAAGGTGGCCCGCTTCTTCTCCTCGGTGGTTATGTCATTTGCTTCGAGGTGGAACCCGAACCTCAACAGGTAGGCGTCCCAGTCCTCAGTTGCTGGTTCGAAGGCCTCGAACTTCGGGCTATTGGCCATAGCTGCAATCGCTGCCACTTGCTCAGGTGGTGCCTGTTGCTGCTCTGCCACGGCGAGCTGCGGCTCGCTGTTGTTCTTCGTGGGGTTGGGACCAGCGGGGCTGCCTACCCGCTCTAGTATCCCACCTTCGTCGCCAATTGTTAAGTCCGTGCTTAACAAAATAGCCAGAGAGTGATTCAGCAAAACTCAGGTTTATTTCAGCTCGACGATCAACTTCTCTGACATGGTACAACTTCTCTGATAGCCCGAACAGCTTCCCATTGCAGCTGCTCAGTATTTAAACATTCCCGGCTAATATAGCCATGCCTACTATACAGTTAAACAACCTATCAGGTTGAGACAATAAGGACCAATCAGAGTCTTTCCCGCTTATACACATTTGAACCTGATTGGACGCAGTAGTCTTGAACTTCAATCACTGTTCAAGACGAAGCTTAACATTGCTTCCTTATGAGATTATTCACAACCATCTTAATGCATTCTAGGCAGCACAGAATACATTACACTCTGCAATGAGGAAGAGCCGACAGCCCCCACTGGGTCTCTGCAGACCTGAGTGGCTAGTTTAGGTGTTCTTCCCCACCTTTCAATGCATCAGGGCACCCACCAATCTAATTTACATTACAAACTCCAACCCTCATCCACTGAAGTTAAGGTCTTACCAACCCTTTACAGGATCAGGTCTATTTAACTCACCCCACCCTAAAAACAATGTGGAAAAGATGCCAATTTAAAGGAAACCCCACAAATTCCTGCTCGGCCCTGAAAGGACAAGTTACTGCCACATGATTCAGTAGGAAGATGGGAAGCTGCAAAGGGGCAGAATAGCTTTAAAAAGACTGCCCTTCCCACCATTGCAGTTGGTTTCATTCCCTTGCCCTTTCATATCTTGCATCTTATTTCTGAATGTGGGATTGGGGGGTGGGGATCTATCCTGCTCCGTTTGAGTGGGAACTGGTGTTATTGTAAAGACTGGGGGAAGTGCATAGCCTAGTGGCAGAGCATCTGCTTTGCGTGTAGGAGACCCCAGGTTCAATCTGTGGTGTCTTTAGTTAAAGGATCTGGTAGTGGGTGAAATAAAATACTTCTTTTTGAGACCCGGGAGAGCTGCTGGTGGTCAAAATAGACCAATAGTTTGGCTTGGTATAAGGCAACCATGCATTCATGTATTCAACACCAAAGCTGGTCTACTTTGCAAAGATGTATTTAATAAAATTCCACTTTCAGTATCACATCAAGAAGAGTTACAGCATAGAGCAACACATGAAATAGCTGGTTCCATAATCGCTGCGGTGTGCATGGACATTATAAAAATGTGTTACATCCACCTTATACAGCTGGGGGACACACACAGTGGCAGAAGATCACTCATTTGTTCCTCTGTAGTTTCTTCTGTCAATAGACAATGCATTTGGTGTTTTCAAATGTATTCACTGTTCATTCTGTATGTGGGGGGCAAACTAGATGTGATAGCATCATCGTGGCCACTACAAGGACAGTGCTGCCAGTTTAAAATCATTTGAAAATGCCACAAGGACCCAATCCTGATCAGGTCCACAACATTCTTGTTTGTTCCGCTGGTGCCTTTTCAAGTGACAAAACAGCTGTGGGGTACACATGTACAACAATTCCACACTTCTCTTTTTCTTGGCTGAGCAGCCCCTTTTCTTGTTCTTGGTTTCTCTGTCTGTCCCACCCAATTGTTTAAATGTATATAGATACTAAGAGTAAGGCCCATTGTGGGAAGAAATACAAGGCTGCGGTCACACGGAGCATTAGCCACACTACAGAGACGGAAGATAGGCGATTTTCCGGGCGCGATCACAGCACCACATCTGGGAAGCGTAGAGCTCCCGTGGCGAACCTGAGGCTTCCCGCCGAAGATGCGGGGTAAAAAACTAGTGCATCCGAGGTACTAGTTTCCGGAAACCGCGGGGCAAGGGCAGGCGCCTGATCGCGTTTCCGGTGGTAGGTTGTGGCATCCGGCGCCCGCCCATGTCCTGTCGCTAAAAGGGATTTTTTTTCAAGTCTCCACGGGATGCACACAAGCACCCAATGGTGCATGCACACACTTCGTTTAAAAACAAACAACACAGCCCCCTCCTCTTTTCCATACCCCCCACTCCTGGCTCAGCCTGCTCGAGAGGAACTCTCTGCACCGGACGGCAGAGGGGGAGTTGCAGGGGGGGCGTGGCGGCAGGGCGGCCTGGCTGAAGCTCCTCCTGGAGGGGACCGGACGGAGGACACAGTTTGCATTCCTCTGCAGCCCTGGAAGGGGTTAATCCCGTGGAGCCTTTTGCTAGGGAGGCCGCTTCTTTGCCGTGCCGCAGGATTGTCCTGTGATCGGCACCTCCCCCCTAACCACAGGACCTCGACGGGACGTCTGATCATGCAACCGCACGTTATTTTGCTCCGGGGCAAACAGCCACGCTTCCCCCCCACATTTTCCTGCCCGTGTGACCGGGGCCCAAAAAGCTCTAGAAAGAGACTCCAGGTGAGTGTCCTATCTGTGATTGGTGGGTGGTGGAGGGAAGGGGAAAATAGAGGAAGGGGAGCCATGTTTATTTCCTTCTGACTCACTGCTCACTTCTTCAGATACTGCTAGAATGGGAGTCCATCTGCCCTATATATTGCAAAGTGGAGTGATTTCAGATGCCGAGCAGCAAATGACTATAGCAGGTAAATGACGATAACAGTCCCTGCAGAGAAAATCGGGGGGAAACAGCTAAGGGGTAGGAACAATTTGATTCTGCCACTCAGCTGTTTTGTGAGTTTGTTGCTCCTGTGGCTTTTCCCCCCTGGTTTTTAAAATGTTGGTTCTATTGGACCCCAAAATTTCTGTATTTCCGAAAAATTCCAGATCCGAATACTTTGCTGGTATTGGGATCCAGAATTGTTTGGAAATCCCAATTTTTGGGGGGTCCAATAGATCGAACAAAAAAAATGCACACCCCTACTGCATAGCTGTTTCAGGCTGTCCTCTGCAGTCCCTCTAAAGTCACGAACTTTTGTTCGTGAACCATGAACTGGGCAAAATTCGTGATGGATTTTGCTTCATGGTTTGGTTCATATCCATCCCTAATCTACTCCTGCTTCCCCCCTCTCCCCTCCAGTTACACAGCTGAACACAGGTTCACATGATTAACCAATTACCACATTCTTGAATCTGGCCTTGGAAAAGATAAGGATACTGTCAGCACGAAGGCCCAATCATGAACACCTGCAAGCAGGAGCAGACCTGCTAATAATTGCATTAACCCTTGAGGGCAATCAGGGCGCTTTGCCTCACATGAGGCTGTCCTGCTTTGGTCACATTATGAGAAGACAAGAGTCACTGGCAGGACAATAATCTTAGGAAAAGTTAAAGGCAGCAGGAAAAGAGGAAGAACCAACATGAGATAGATTGACTCAACAAAGGAAGCCATGGCACTCAGTTTGAAAGAACTGAGCAAGGCTGTTAAGGATAGGATGTTTTGGAGGGCATGAATTAATAAGGTTGCCATAAGTCAGAAGTGACTTAATGACACTTAACATACACTTAAGAGTCTCAGTAGATGTTGTAGAGCCAGTTGTGTTCTCTCAGCCTATTAGGTTGTTCTTGAGATAAAATAGAGTGGGAAAGAGCTATATACATACCACAATGAGCTCTTTGGAGGCAGGGTAGAATAAAAGTGCATTGATAGGTAATTCTTTTTTTAAAAAAAACTTCTGTATAAGAATTTTCAGAACTGAAGACTCCAAGATTCAGAAAAACAGTCGGGAGCACATTTTGTAATTACTAGATTATCTGTTTTCCCCCTTGCCTCTTGTCAGGAGGACATAAGGGTGATGCCATTAGAAGTAGCCCAACGGTAAGGAAAGATATTGTCCCAGAGCCAAACTCTCCAATTATTAAGGAAAACCGAAGTGGCTAGAAGCCCACTTCTGGTGGGATGGGGGACTCTGTTTGGACACTGGGACAGTCTGACTGACCGCATCATTATGTTAGCATAACTTTGGGATGCAACATTAAAAGCAGGCTTCTCATGGGGAATTTGCTTTATGACTCAACACACCTATGCATCCTCCTGGCAGCACGTTGGATTGGCCATCTGGGTTGTCAGATTCTGTTACACAAATCTGCCTGCATCTTCCCATTGCCAAATTGGAAACACACAGTCGGAGTCCAACGAGTTAGAAGAATCTGTTTAATGCACTGAAACACGGAATACAGGGCTGAGTGCCGTAGCACCTCAGCAATTCCAAAGCTGCATTGTGCCATAACCAGGAAGGGCAGACGGTCTTATACCCCAAATGACATCACATATAGTTTGCACATTAAAGAATCTCTAATTCGTACCAAGCAGTTAAAATCATACAAGCATCATTTGACTTTAAACCTTACTATTCATCTCTCCTTATACTGGTCATGTATGACAGGGATTGTATTTGCTTATCTGCTCTTCAGAGCAATTGGAACATTAGGGAACCCTGAGATCCTTTCTGACCTAATTGATGCTAGTCCCTCTTTCTCTTGTTTTTGGGGAGCTAGATGATAAGGGTTGTGATTCACATTCAACTTCACTCTTGGCGTCCTTGCAGCTTCTTGAATACGCATTCCATTCTTATTGCATCCTAATTCTATCCCCAGAGGCTTCTAATGATACTTTTGCTTAATATGGCTTCTTATATAAAAATGCAATTATAAAATATACATATTCTGCTATAAGTTTCTATAATCAGAAGATTCTAGGTTACATACCAAGATCTGGATCTATTATAATTAAACTTTTGAAGGCATAGTGACAGCTGTCAATATGTAAACATATCAGAGGAAATGTCAGAACACACATTCAGCAATCACATTCATCTTTCCTATGTCCTACATGACTGACCACATTATTATGTTAGCATAACTTTGAGCTGCAACATTAAAAGCAGGCTTCTCATGAGGAATTTGTTCTATGACTCAACACACCTATGCATCCTCCTGGCAGCACATTGGACTGGCCACAGTGTGGTTCATAGGTAACCACCCAGAAGGACTTCACAATGTACATGACAATGTCAGAATTGTTTTTGCCTTTACTACAAAATAGATTAATGCTTGCCATGTCACTGGCCTCTCAGAGCTTCACGATGCACAGAGAAACCAATTTGCAGAATTCCATAAAAACTAGAAAGTTAATGCATGACAAAACAATTAAGGAAGTAATACTCCCATCTGTTTCCAAGGCTCGGAAGATAATGTGAAAATAAAATTTGGATGTGGGGGCAAGGCATGGGGAGATGAGCCGAAAAAAGGCTTGAATATTAGGTGGGAAAGTCTTCTTTTAAGGCAAAGGAAAATAGCTGCTTGGTTTCCTGGTGCTGTGTCTGCTTTTTTAATGAATGTCAATGAAGGAGAGGCAAATAGCTCCATTTTCTTCACACTGGGGCAGCTGCTCACACCATGTAGTAATGCTTGGTGCTAGGATACAGATCTAAATTTAATCTCTCCTCAGGACTGAAGTGCTGGGGGAGATTGCAAATTAACTTGAAGGTGTTTGACAGCCCTATGAACTCGTGAATAACACATAGGGGATGGTGGGTAAACTTCCTTTGATTTTCCACCAGTTTCTGATGCTAGGGGTAGCTGGCTCTGTAAAATATGGAGTATTTCCATGTGGTGCTTTACCCTGAAAAGAACAGGAATCCTTTTGCAGATTGGGCTAATTCTCCCTCCATCTAATGTGCATCCAAATCCCATGTGTCTGCCCACAGCAATTAAATGGAACTTGGTAGCAGCCTGTTTAATGCAATGACACAGACGTTGTGTGTATGTAAAGTGCGATCAAGTCACAGCTGATTTATGTCAATCCCATAGGGTTTTCAAGGCAAGTGATTAAGCAGAGGTGGGTTGCCATTGCCTTCCTCTACAAAGTCTTCCTTGGTGGTCTCCCATCCAAGGCAAGTGATTAAGCAGAGGTGGGTTGCCATTGCCTTCCTCTACAAAGTCTTCCTTGGTGGTCTCCCATCCAAGGCAAGTGATTAAGCAGAGGTGGGTTGCCATTGCCTTCCTCTACAAAGTCTTTCTTGGTGGTCTCCCATCCAAGGCAAGTGATTAAGCAGAGGTGGGTTGCCATTGCCTTCCTCTACAAAGTCTTCCTTGATGGTCTCACATCCAAGTACCAGCTCTGCTTAGCTTCTGAGATCTGACAAGATCAGGTTATACCATACCATTCCACATCCAACACAGACATTAAACGACAGATAATCACTGGACCAGGTAATGCAGAACATTCAATTTTGGAATTGCTTTAAGCCAACAGAAATGAGAACTGAGCTGAGCAGTCCAGGACATTTCCTTTATGTTCTCTTCCCAAATGTCCTTCTTCCCTAGGGTTCTTAACAGGGGAGAGACACTGCAGAGAGAAGTCATGCAGTCCCCAGAACATGATGATGGTATTCAACCTCCAGGAATGCTGTGTCCCCAGATCTTTTACAGCCTCAGTTACCTCTACAACTTCAGCAATATTAAAAAATCCTAGATAATCCTACTTATCTCTAGCTGCAGCCAATTAGGGCTGTGAGCAAATTGGCTTCAATAGATGAGCCTGTGGTGACCTTTGAAGTAATATTTCCTCTACCTCTTGACCTTTTTGTGCTGAAGAAGTTTGCTAGAGAACATTCCACTCATCCCTGTTGGAGACCTGAGCTTAAAAAAAAAAAAGAAATTAGTGAGGCTGCAATCTCTTGATTTTTAATTATGATTCTCTCTTTCCCCCTCCCTATATTAGGGTCCCTCAAAGTTCTGTCCTTCTTTCTCTTCTCTAGCAATTTAACTGAAAAATTACAATGCATTATTAAGGAGAGTTACAACTTTCTAAACCCATTGACTTCAGTGGACTCAGAATGGTCTAACTCTGCTTCACATTGCACTGTTATTCCTTTGGCCTGAACTATTTGTTTTTACAATGGTGGTCTTCACTTTTAATATTCTGTTCCTGATGACTCTCCCTTGTTTTATTTTTGCTACTTCACCCCCAGTAATTGTTTCTTTTTCTTTTTTTTATACACTTTTAGTGATTTTTACACTACATCCTATAGGGCATGGGGATGGGAACAACACTAAAACTGAAACAGAAGCTAAATAAGGCAAGGATCCATTACAATGTAAAGGTACATTCTATATATAACGTTCCTCCAATAGGAAGGAAAAGTTTTAATCTGAGTTATTACATTCTATAAAAGATAGCTTAAGTTATTTTTTAATACTGTTTACTCGGTGAACTACATGGTTTATTTCCGTTCATTTATCCGGTTTCTTTTTCCTCCCCTTGTATTTCAGTTTCACTTTGAGTTGCTTCGGGGCTGCCAGTCCTTTCTTTGATTCAGAAGTATCAGATGTTCCATTTTCTGATTCAAAAGTCCCAGATGTCTTAGCTGCCTGATGAATCCTTTGAATCAGATTCACTTTGTTCTTCTTCTTGAGTGTTTTTCCTCTTCTTTTCCCCTTTTTTCGGGTTTTGTTGCTGTTCCAGAAAAAATTGAGCTTTCTGTATGGAGTCAAGTTTAATTTTTTTTATCTTTGTATTTGAATACAAGTCCTTCTGGGAATATCCATCTATAAGTAATTGAATTGGATTGGAGAAAGGAAGCTGAGTCTCTGTATTGGCTTCTTCACTTTCTCACCTCAAATGGGATATCCTTTAAGATTTTCACTTCTTCTTCTATACTTTTCCAGGATTTACCAGCAGTACCTTTTAAAACAGCATCTCTGGTAGATCTCTTAGAGAATCTCTCCTTATATATAATTGAGTAAGACCATTCTATATGAACATTCTAAATTTGGCCTCTTTAGTGTATGGACGCTTGAACTGTCAGTCAGAAGACGCTGGCTGGGTTGACTGGCTGCTTTGTGCAGTCCCGCCCAGCGTTTCAAGGTCTTTTGCATATGGAAGCTGATTGGACTTCACTGCATTCCACACCTCAAACTCACCCCCCTCCCCACAAGGCAGTTGGAATGTCAGTTGCATATGGAACCTTCAAGGTCTTTTGCATATGGAAGCTGATTGGACTTCACTGCATTCCACACCTCAAACTCACCCCCCTCCCCGCAAGGCAGTTGGAATGTCAGTTGCATATGGAACCTTCAAGGTCTTTTGCATATGGAAGCTGATTGGACTTCACTGCATTCCACACCTCAAACTCACCCCCCTCCCCGCAAGGCAGTTGGAATGTCAGTTGCATATGGAACCTTCAAGGTCTTTTGCATATGGAAGCTGATTGGACTTCACTGCATTCCACACCTCAAACTCACCCCCCTCCCCGCAAGGCAGTTGGAATGTCAGTTGCATATGGAACCTTCAAGGTCTTTTGCATATGGAAGCTGATTGGACTTCACTGCATTCCACACCTCAAACTCACCCCCCTCCCCGCAAGGCAGTTGGAATGTCAGTTGCATATGGAACCGGAGAAAACATATTGGGGCCAATCCTGATAGGGTTGCCAACTCCCGATGGGAAATTCCTGGAGATTTGAGGGATGGAGCCTGAAGAGGGTGAGGTTTGAGGAGGGGTGGGACCTCAGACAGGTACAATGCCATAGACTCCACCCTCCAAACCACTCAGTCCCTTATGGGGAACCATTGTTGCCAATCTCCAGGTGAGGGCTGGAGACCACTCAAAATTACAATTGCTCTGCAGAAGGGAGGGCAGAAGTCAGCTGAAGTCAAAGGGGCAGATAATGGTAGGTTGATGGTTAGCTGCGAAGGAGATGGGGTTGCCAACTCCAGGCTGGCAAATTCCTGGGGATTTGAGGGGTGGAGCCTGGAGAGGGTGGGGTTTGCGGTGGGGTGGGACATCAGACAGGTAGAATGCCACCCTCCAAACCAGCCATTTCGTCCTGGGTAACAATTGTTGCCAATTTCCAGGTGAGGGCTACAGATCACTCAAAATTACAACTGCTCTTCAGGGAGCAGAGATCAGTTCCTCTGGAGAAAACAGTGGACTCTGCCATTATACCCTGCTGAGGTCACCACAGCAAAATGACACTGTTTGCCCAAAGCCAGAGCACTCCCCCAGAGCCTCTTTCTAGATCTCGTTGTATTTATTTCCACAACGGGCTTTACTGCTAGTTTAACAAATAATTTGCTTGGTAAATTGTTCTTCTTGATAAAATCTGGATGTCCGATATATCAAATCCATATCATTCTGTAGGTCTTCTTGTTTAAGATCAGTCATTGGTGCCAAGGCTTCACTTAAGAGTTGTTTGAGGTTTTCACCTTTCTGTTAAGGAATGCCTTGAAAACACAACACATACATTGATCTGTCCCGTTGAAGCTGTAATAGTTGAGCTTTATCTAGAGATCTTTCTTTTTATACTTCATCCAATTTTTGTTGGGTACTTTTCAATTTTGTCTCCATTTTCTTAATAGCTTTTTCAGAGTTGTCTGTTCTTTTCTCCATTCGTGTTAGTTGTTTTGTACTCCATCCAGTTTAGTGTTGACATTAGATATCTGTTCCAGCAGATGGTACAGTGCCATTGCTAGCATATTAGGGAAGTCTGCAGCTGTTTCCTGTGCCTGTGGAGGAGTTGGAGTCGATGGTTGGGTATTTCCTGTAGGAGGCTTCTTTTTGATTGCCGTTCTTCTTCCCCTCCCAGACATTGTTTACATAAGAAGAAAGTTTTTCAAGTTAAAATGAACTTTCTCCATTTGGTATGTGCTTAAGATTGTTTCCCACCTTTCAATCTTCTGGAACATCTCTCACGGTTAGTTTTTCTTTTTTGCTTTGAAGTCTATGGACAGCTTTCTCTCGTGGGGGGGGAATTCCCCAACTCTTACCCGAACCCACCTTTGTTTAGTGAATTGAGGCTGTTCACTATCACTTAAGCAGGGGATCGGTTAACTCACTTTTAATGTTTTAAAAGTTGTGCAGGGACATTTTCACACTTAATCTCTTGCCCGCCTCATCCGGCAGCATACTCTGGTCACCATATCAGCTCCCCGATGGCAGGACCTCTCAGGGTAAAAAGGGAGCCCCAATTCTGACATAATCTAACCACAGTTAGTTAGTGGGGTGAGTGATGAAGCTATCATGTTAAATGAACTAAATCATGGATCAGGACCAGCGTCAGCATATCCTAAGGTGCAGCAGTTGCTGCATCCATGGCTTCTGTTGGGGTCCAGTACCACCAGCCCCCCCACATCCACATGCCACTCATCCTTCTAATGCCTACTCACAAGTGCTCTGCCACCTGTACTCCCAACTACACATACTGAGGCAGAGTGGGCAGCTGAGAGTGCAGGCAGTGGGAAGGACTTTTGAGCAGGAGAAGTATGGACAGGTAGGTGGGGGACACCTGAGCATTTTCTGCCAAGCCCCTCCCAAACCTGGACCCAGCCCTGTCATGGATTTCTTTGACACCTGAAGGAAACTACAAACAAAAACACCTTTGCTTATATCAGTTGAAAAGCCTTTCTATCTGAAGGGACTGGATTAGCCAACAATATCTCAAAAAGCGTAGGTGAGATGCAGTGTCTTCTGAGTTTTCCTGAGTTGGGGGGGGGGTCCAGCTTTCAACTGATAGCATTCACAGGAGAGCACAATAAAAACATTGAAGTACCTAACTCTGCCAACCTAGCAGTTCAAAAGCAAGAAATTGCAAGTAGATAAATAGGTACCACTTCGGTGGGAAGGTAACAGCGTTCCGTGCGCATTGGTGTTTAGTCATGCCGGCCACATGACCATGGAAACGTCTTCGGACAGCGCTGGCTCTTCGGCTTTGAAATGGAGATGAGCACTGCAACCCTAGAGTCGGATTCGACTGGCTTTCGAGCAAGGGAACCTTTACCTTTACCTTTTTACCTAACTCTGTACTATTAGATGGGTCTAAAAAGCGATAGGTTTCTTGGAAATCAACAGGATTCATTCAGCTACCACCACTACTTAAAAAAAAAAAAGCCTTCAGGCCTTCAGGCACAGTGGCCGTAAAGACCAAGATCTGATATACCTTTCATTTCAGGTAAGAGACAGTTATAGGCTGTATATAATTCCAGTCATGAAATTCCCTCCCAAGGGATATCCATCAACCTTCACCCTCCTTATCATGCGCTAACTCATGGACCTGGTATGCCTTTTAATTGTTGTTTTTGATTGTTTTAATACTATTTATTGTAAAGCTTGTTTCAATTGTTTGGTGCCTTTCCCGATTCACTTATTTACTGCATTAGCCAAGAGCCATAGCCTTATTACTAGGTTGAGTGGAGAGGTGGCACAAAAATGTTTTTAAAATAAACAGAAAAAAATATATCAAGCAGTCCAAATCAAGACACTTCCAGCCAAGTGGTTTTGGTTTCCATTTTACCACTGTATATTTACCAAATAAAGATACCATGTCACTTCATCATTTATTTTGAGAAATCCCCAGCAGCTTGTAGAAGCAAGTGCACAGCAATCATAAATAGCAAATGCTGTGTCTGTGAAACTATCTTGTTCCTAGATTGACAGATTACTGGGCCTGTAGTTAAAAGTTCATAGGAGCATTATCACGTCTATGTACCATAAACCAGGAAATGGTACAGTCGTGGCTTCATACTAGTCAATGTTCCTTCTAAGTTCCCCCCCTCCTACTAAGAAGAGCACATCCTGAGCAGAATATAACCGCTGTAATCTTAAAATGGACAATGGGCAGTGCGAGACCCTGTGTGATTCCAGATTGCTGCTGAGCAGGGCTTCCTGTGTTAATGAGCTCACACACACAGTGTAGAGGGGACACTGATACTAGTGTATCTCTTTTGCATGCAGAAGGTCCCAGGTTCAATTCCCAGCATCTTCAGTTAAAAGGATCAGCTAGTAGGTAGTGTGAAAGACTTCCACCTGAGACCCTGGAAAGCCACTATCAATCAGAGTAGACACTACTGACCTTGATAGACCAATGGTCTGACTCAGTAGCTGACTCCGTAGCAGCTTCATTTGACAAACCAGAGTGTCAGCGAGCTGCCAAAGAACTCTGTGTGATGCCTAACACCATCCATGTTTAGGGTTTCCCTTCCGCTCCTTAGAGTTCCTTAGTGATACCCAATTGCGCATGCTTACTGGTATAATGAAGTGCACATTTGCTTGCCTTATGCATTCCTTTCTGTGAACGCTAGTTCTGCTTTGAAACATACTTATCTTCAAGGTCACAGGTGCGGAGAGGAGATGGCTTCACGTAATCTATAATGAGCTAGACTGTGAGAAGACTTAATTGTTTATCTTTTAGGAAACCGTTGCTTCTCAGACTAAGCGCACGAATCTGAGAATCGACCCGCGCGAGCGGGAACCATGTCCATTGGTTATTGGTGGTTTGAATTTGCTTTACTATCCCATGCTTTGACCCTTCTTAGTTATTCTAAACAGTGAACGTGTTCCTGTTCCATCATGGCTTCAATAAAAGACTACTTTGCTACAAACGTGTATTAATTGCAAGTTGTGGGGATCGGACACAGAGTCAGTTGCAAGTTATTTCTATAGTGCAATGGTTTTATTCTTTTATTTAGAGAGCCTGGTTGAGGTGCCTTACAAAGTAAAACCTAATAAGTCTTATGATGTTTTATGGTTTTTATCAACAATTAATAATTATTAGCCAGTGTGGTATAGTACTTATGGGGTTGAGCTAGAATCCGGGCAATCCAGATCTGAATCACAGCTCTGCCATGGAAGCATGCTGGGTGATCTTGGGCTAGTCACACAAACACAGCCTTACAAGGTTATTGTGATGGTAAAATGGAGCAGAGGAGAATGGTGTAAGTCAGTTGGGGTGTAAATCACTTTGGGTCCCTATTGGGGAGAAAGCTGGGGTTAGGTATAAATGAAGTAAATAACCAGCCAGATTTTTTTTTTACGGTCAAGTCATAACTGACTTATGGCGATTCCCTAGGTTTTCAAGGCAAGAGAAGTTTGGAGGTAGTTTGCCATTGCCTGCCTCCATGCCACAATCCTCATATTCCTTGGAGGTCTCCCATCCAAATACTACCCTGCTTAGCAGCTCAGATCTGATGACTCTGGGCTATCCGGGGCTATCCGGGTCAGGGCAGCCAGAATATAAATCCAGCATGAAACATTAAGCAGCTTAAAATCAGTTTTATAGAACGGTTCTCGGGCTAGAAGAAGAGTATAAAAATAATGTTTAAAGGGTAAACCATTAATTAAAATCCTACGTAAAAATAAACGTTTTGGCCTGGCATTAAAACAAGAATAGGTTAGGTGCCAGGCAAGCCTGGAGAGGAAGTGTGTTGCACAGGTGAGGTGTCACCACTGAAAAAGCACTGTTATCTTGTTACCATCTACCTCACCTCTGAAAGCAGGGGCACAGAGAATAGGCCTAGAAGAAGATCTTAGCTGGTAGACGTTAACACAATATCAACTGATACATGGATGGAACCTAAGTCTATGTGAGATTATGCAGCCTCCTACATGCAAATTACTTTCATAGAAGAAATGTGGTTGTTATGGTTCATGCCTAGAGCTGCTGAGATTCGTAGCTTATGGTTGAAAAGCTGTCGTCTAAGTGTGAGAAGAGTGGATCTTCCCTCCATAGTCTTTATTTTCTAGAACCAGTTTTCTCTGAATTCTACTAAAAAGTACAAATGGTAATTCATCACAAAAGTGTTTTCAGTATTAAGCAGGCCACAATTCATGCATGGTTTGTAGATCAAAGGTTGAAGTTGCCATTTCTGAGTCTCGCCCCATGCTAAACATAGAAAAGCATTCTTGTTTAGGATGGGAAAACACAGAAAACAGAGTCTCCTAAGCCTGTGACTATTTCTGTGAAGACAGAGAGAGATTCAATGATGTTGGGTGACATCATTTGAACTCTTTGAGCCTCTGTAAATTGGATGTCTCCCAATGCACAGAGCTAGCTAATATGAGCATAATGTGTCTGTCATTTGGTCCTATATTCTCATGTCTTTTCCTAGAGAAATAGCCTCATGGATTGGATTCACATACAGAACTGCATTCACAATTCTCTGTAATTTGTTGAACAAATTACTACCTAACAGCATTGCTGTTTTTGTGTTTGATAAAACTAGCCAGTCAAAGAAGTCTAAAACCTCTAAAAACCTCACTAAAAACCTCTGAAATCCATTTTACCCATTACAAGACAGAAAACCTGCTTTCCCATCAAGAACATGAATGGTTTTATCCTCCCATACCTGCATAATCACAGGCTTCCAAATGTGTTTATTACCTTTAAACTTAATCTGTCTTTAAAACTCTGTAGGAACAAATTTAAGGCAACCACAGAAATTTATGATCAAATCTTTTGATGCATTGGCCCTCTTCTATAGCCTTGAACTTGCTAGGCTTAATGGTCTGCCAGGCACCTTTGACAACCTCATAAGAACATAAGAGAAGTCAATGTTGGATCAGGCCAATTTTTGGCACAGTGGCCAAAAATACCAGGTGCCATCAGGACATCCAGCAGTGGGGCCAGGACACTAGAAGCCCTCCCACTGTTGCCCCCCCCAGCACCAAGAATACAGTGCATCATTTGCCCCAGCCTGAGCGATCCTATCTATACCTTGTGGCTAATAGTCACTGATGGACCTCTGCTCCATATGTTTATCTAATTCCCTCTTGAAGCTGTCCATGCTTGTAGCTGCCACTTCCTGTGACAGTGAATTCCATGTGTTAATCACTCTTTGGGTGAAGAAGTACTTCCTGATAAGTGCTGTTCTTGAAAAAAGAGCAGTTTCTGTCAGAGCTCTCTCAGCCCCACCTACCTCACAGGGTGTCTGTTGTGGGGCGGGGAAGAGAAAGGAGATTGTAAGCTGCTCTGAGACACCTTTGGGTAGTGAAGGGCGGGGTATAAATTCAATCTCTTCTTATTCTCTTATTCTCTTTTATCAGTTCTAACCCGACTGCTCAGCAATTTCATTGAGTGCCCACAAGTTCTTGTATTGTGAGAAACGGAGAAAAGTACTTCTTTCTCTACCTGCTCTATCTCATGCATAACCCTATAAACCTCGACCATGTCACTCCTCAGCCGTCGTTTCTCAAAGCTAAAGAGCCCCAAGCGCTTTAACCTTTCTTCATAGGGAAAGTGTTCCAACCCTTTTATCATTCTAGTTGCCCTTTTCTGCACTTTTTCCAATGCTATAATATCCATTTTGAGGTGTGGTGACCAGAACTGTACACAGTACTCCAAATGAGGTCGCACCATTGATTTATATAGGGGCATTATGATACTGGCTGATTTGTTTTCAATTCCCTTCCTAATTATCCCCATCATAGCGTTGGCCTTTTTTATTGCAGTTGCACACTGTCTTGACATTTTCATTGAGTTATTTACTACGACTCCAAGATCTCTCTCCTGGCCAGTCTCTGCCAGTTTGGACCCCATCAACGTGTATTTATAGTTAGGATTTTTGGCTCCAGTGTGCATCACTTTGCACTTGGCCACATTGAACCCCATTTGCCACGTTGATGCCCACTCGCCCATTTTCGACAGATCCCTTTGGGAGTGCCTCACAATCCTCCCTGGTTGTCACCACCCTGAACAACTTCATGTCATCTGCAAATTTAGCCAGTTCACTGCTTACTCCCAACTCCAAATCATTAATAAACAAGTTAAAAAGCATTGGACCAAGTACCGATTTCTGTGGTACCCCACTGATTACCACCCTCCACTGAGAAATTGCCCATTTATACTCACCCTCTGTTTCCTATTAATTAGGCAGTTTTTGATCCACAAGAGGACTGGTCCTTTTATCCCATGACTATTGAGCTTACTTAGGAGCCTTTGATGAGGAACTTTATCAAAAGCTTTCTGGAAGTCAAGGTAAACAACATCTATTGGGTCCTCCTTGTCCACATGTTTGTTCACCCCCTCAAAAAACACTAACAGGTTAGTGAGGCAAGATCTTCCCTTATAGAACCCAAGCTGAGTCTGCCTCAATAGTTTTTGTTCATCAATGTGCCACTAATTCTTTCCTTAATAACAGTTTCTACCAACTTACCCAGTATCGATGTCAGACTGATTGGCCTGTAACCTCATTGAAGTTAGTTTGACTTCAGTTTCTCAGAGAAGAGGAAAACTTCCATGATTTTTTAATTAGGCCTCAGCTTGAACCATTTTTTGAATTTAGGGAGAGACTGCTAAAAGGGAACAGTCTCATCACAACTCTGCTTAGGATTGCACGTCTAAGCACTTATTTGCAATTTTTTGGGGCCTTAAAGTAGTTAAATATATAATGGTAATGGGAACAGTTCTTGTCCGTAGTGGAAAGGGGGGTGGGTTGGTACAGATGACCTACAGAAAGAATAATTCATTTGGTAGAAGTCTTTTTTTTAGGCAGGTTTTTCTAGTCGAAATACATGTACTTATTTTTAAGTATTGCTAGTTACACTTCAGGGTAAGGAAATTGGCATAATTCACTCAATATGGGAATTGCTTGGGTAACTTCTCCCTTTTCTCCACTTTCAGGTTGCAAACATCTGAAAGAGAAGTGAGCAATAATGTGTAGAGAACAGCTTGGCTGATGAGAAGACTATTGGCAAATGTTACCAAATTAAGACCTTGGAAAAACCTAGCTGCAAAGCCCTTGAAACTAAATGGGCACAGGAGGCCATCAGGCTGAATAAAGGCAATTGAGTTTGATGCAGACTGTCTAGATTCATACAGAAGGCACAGCAATGATACTTAAAATGGAAGGTGATGGTTGGAATAGCATCCAGATATTAAGACACCTGAATGTGAATCAGCCATGTGTAATTAACAGCCTCTTGACTCATCACTGGTATATGGAGCAGACAGCTTTTAAAACAAGATAAGAGAAGCAACAGAATCATTTCTTTATGCTCTTATTAACTAGGAAGCAGTAGCCTAGCTGCATAAATCCTTCAATATTAAATTGTGAATAGTGGTACTTTATTAAGAATTGCCTCTTAGATCAGTCAGAAACCTTGGTAGTAATGACATTTCACTTCTTTCCAACAAATGGCAAGTAAGACTTTGTTGTACAAACTGTGATGGGAAATTCAATCGAGAAACCATATTTGCCTTTCTGGGAGGTCAAGCAAAAGGTATTATGTTTGATATGCTGGGTCCATCTTAGAGAAAGTCACACACAAAGTTAATTTCCATCCCCCTCTTTTCTAAAGGTTTTTTTATTCGTTGCTGTTCTACAAACAGATGTGTAAGATGCTTACTGAAGATAGGAAATGTATCATTAAACACCTCTCTTCCCCAGTTTCTTTTCTGTTCATGACATGTAGTTTAGTCATTAATTATATTTTCGTGGCAACGTCCAGGAGCCTTTTGCATGGTAAACATTTCATAAATGCATAATGAAAAGCCTTGTACACAAAGGCCTTGCAATGTAAGTAATCAGCAAACGATAAGAGATTAATGCAAGCTAAGAAGGAAGCCAGCAGAAAAGACAGAGGTTTCAGCATAGCAGCTGCACAGCCTTTTATTACAGGCTATCTTGATGAATTTAATGGAATGGGACAGTTTCCAAGAAAGCGGCATATTTGTATTCCAGCACATCTCATAGCACTCTTGTGTGCTTTGATAAAGACTTTTATTTATCTTGGGAGAGCTAAGAACATCATTAGCTTGAAAATACCAGGAATTAAAGCTAGTATCACAGCTTGGTACATTAATAAGACTGCTTCCCCACACTGTAGGCATGATTTGAAACTTCAATAAGCACATTGAAGGAAGTCAATGAGTTCCAGGGCTATCTTGCCTTTTTTCCTACAAGCCACAGAAAAATGTGAACCTATTAGAATGCACATCCTCAATGTGCACAGAATTCCACGTGAGTATCAGAAGATGTACTTGTCTGCCAGGACTGGCAGTTCTTGGCAAACTTTTGTAAACATGGAGTAAGAGGGTTTCCATATCCTACGACATTCCAGTGAGAGGACTCCCGTGCCTTTAAAGACTGTGGAGTGAAGATACAGAGCCCAATTAAACTGCTTCCCATTTCAGAAGCTGCAAAGAGGAGCTAAAGATGTTTAGAACCTTCATGGAAAAGACATTTGCTTCTCTGTTTACTTAATAACACACACTAAAACCATTAGAGGTGTTGGGGGTTGTCAGAATGAAACTTACTAGTGAAATAGTTTGGGAAGCAAATAACGTATTTTGATATTATGAGAGTATATGATATAAATGCTGATGGCTGGATTATTGCTGCAGTTGATGAGGCTGATCTCATAATAGACTTTTGAGAAAGTTAGTGCTAATGAGAAAGGGACGAGAATGCAGCATTTGGGAGATGTGCAGACATCGTGAGAGTGTGTATGTTTGCTACATACACTAGATTGTAACAGAGCATAGGGAAGGAGCAGGAATTCTAACATCCCTCCTGAAAAATACTTCTCAAAAATTCTCTAAGCAAAATTTAGATGCAACAGTCATTCCTTTTAACAGATGGCATTCTTGTTTCTTGGGAGAGACAGGAGTGCTACTATGTCCTTTTTACCACCCCAAAATGGGGGAGCAACAGCAGCACACAAGCCTGCTGTGGAATTACTGTGAAGATGTGGCACTTCTGCAATCATGCTGGTGCCAGGCCATGATTGGCTGGGTTGGAAGGCAAGTGACGAGCAATGGAGTAATAAGGTTAGTCTGTACCTTATTTTATTTATTTATTTATATTTTTTAGTTATATTCCACCCTCCCCACATGGGCAGGCTCAGGCCAGCTTACAACAAGTTAAAATACAACAGAATAAATACAATAAAACATAGATGCATCAACAGAGCAATAATCTAAAATTCAGACAACAATCAAATCCTTCCTTATATATTCTCCTCTCCCCCATATGATCTGCACTACAACCCTGTGAGGTATGTTAAGGTAGAAAGTCTGTGAATGGTCCATAATCCCCCAGGCAGTTTTTATAACATGAACCTGGGACCTGCACACCATCCTCTGAAGCGCTCTCAGGTACGTATCTGTGGCAGTAATGAGGTGACTGCTGGCACCTTTTCCTATCATTCTTTGCCTTGTCGTATTCTGCATGTGGTGTGATCTGTCTTTTTTGGGTATGGCATGGTTGTGTTTTTGGTTTGTTTCTTTTGAAGGAGAAGCGATGTGTTGTGAGTGAAGATGTATTTTACCTCAGAATACACCAGGTCACATATGCAACTGCCAGTTCCAACTGTCTCACACGGGGGGGGGGGAGTTTGAGATGCGGAATGGAGTGAAGTCCAATCAGCTTCCATATGCAAATGACCTTGAAATGCTGGCCCAATCAGAGAAGATTGGCCTAGAGACAACTTGTGATTGACACATCACAGAGCCAACTGATTTTGCCGGGCATTGAATCTTGTCACCCCAACTGGCTTTTATTATATAAGGAAGGAAGGATTTTCTCAAACATCTTCCAAGACAATAGATAGGAATCTCTATCTCAAGCCAGCCCATAAACCTGTATCTGCCTTAGGGTTGCCAAGCTTCAGCTTTCCCAACCTGGTGTTGGCAACCATACTGTCCATCACCCCAGTCAGTTAAGCAGAACAGAATTTGTCTTTTGACTACACAATTCACAGACCAAGGGTAGCCAACCTCCAGATCACACCATATCTCCAGACTACAGATCAGTTCCCCTGAAGAAAATGGCTGTTTTGAAGGACAAACTTTATGGCATTATACCCCACTGAGGTCTCTTCCCTCTTCAAAGCCCGTCCTACCAAGGTTCCACCGCCAAATATCCAGGAATTGGAGACTTAGCAACCCTACAGAGACATCTGGATGGCTCCCACTGAATAGGGCTGACTGGGATATATTGACTGCAGGGCCTGATTTCACCCATTACCTTCTTAGAGTACACAGGGAGTGAAGATGTCTGTTAAGGATTGAAAATCATCCTTTGGCTGATTGTCTTTGGACCAACACATTTCCAGTGTTTCCTCCTGAACATGCTTTTCCTTGCCTGCACAGGGAATGACAAAGTTTACAAGAAGTTCCTTTCATGGCTGCAGCTTCTTTACTTCCTAGGTGCCTACTTCCAACATGGGCTGTTTCCAGAGCATCTCATCCTCCTCACTGTTGACTCCTGCATTGAAAAGCCTCTTGCTATGCTGTTACTGAAAGTAGAACTCCACAGCACAAGGCTGTCAGCTGCTCATCCACCTCTCAGTGGGTACCCTCAACAGTCTTCTGGACAGCCCTGAACTTCTTTACTGGCTGAAGAAATGTAGCTTTCTCTTCCTCATGCAGAGACTTCCTTTGCTGTTGTGCCATTTGCTGCTAAAACAGCTTCAAGCTTCTGCTGGAACTTGGGTTCAAGGCTAGCTAGCTTTGCTGGTGGAGCAGTAACTGCATTTGTTCTATGAGCTTCTGGAGAATTCTGTGGCTCACCTGCACAAAGATCACAGTTCCTCTTCCAAGGAAACAACATGCCACTATTAAATTCCAGTCTGTTGTACACATTCTGACCCTCAAGCAGCATGAAGTTTCATGGGTAGCATTTACCTGTATGGGTTCCCTTTGCAGGAAAGGGCACTAGAGAGCAATAATATTTTAACAGTATCTGATTCATTTACAATTATATAAGTTCAGTACAAATGGAGGCATTTGTACAGGCTATTAGATCCCCCAGCGAGAGAGTGCCTGGAACTGCACGATGCTTCGGCCACTATGCAGGTCTTCTCCTCCTTCTGACTCTTCCACCATCTTTCCTTTGACACAGACATGTGTCTGCTCTCTCTATTAAGCTAGGATGGGCAGGGTCACCTTGTGCAAGCCCTAATGGAAGCCATCTCCAATCAGGGCTCTTTTTGTAGCAGGAACTCCTTTGCATATTAGGCGACACACCCCTAGTATAGCCAATCCTCCAAGAGCTTACAGTAGCCCCTGTAAGAAGAGCTCTGTAAGCTCTTGGAGGATTGGCTACATTAGGGGTGTGTCGCCTAATATGCAAAGGAGTTCCTGCTACAAAAAGAGCCCTGCGGGGTGACACTTAAAGCCCCACCTACAATTGCCAAGGCACATTATTATTCCTTCTGTCATGTAGATAGATTTACCCACAGTGATCAGAGGCCAAACCAGTAGGGTTATTTTTTTCCTCTCTGATTGTAGATTGTGCTTTAAGTACTCAGATCTGTTGACAGAGAATGATATAAAACATTCCAGTCTGTAATCAGCAAACTTAAAGTGGTGTTGGCTAGGAATTAGATACCATAAGCAATAGTTAGTAACCTCTTGCTAAATAAGTGACCAGGGATTTTTCAAAGCATTTTGGGAAGCTGTTCGAGAAGCACAATGAAATGGTATAGCTGTGGCTGGAAAGGCAGCTTTAAATATTAAAATTATGCTGTCCTGTACAAAGGAGCCACAGGCTCTTTGCTAGATTGAGGAAGTATTCTTAGAAATGGTATTCTACATGTATCTCAAACGTAACAAGAAAACAAGTCTGCTGCTAAGTTGGCACCTCAGTCTTTCACAAGAAGTGGGGTGGAAAGGTAGCTATTCCCACTGCTAGCTCTTTCCCCACCCTACCTGGCTTGTGGGTGTGTGTGAGAGATTAAAGAGATCAGGAAGACAACAGGCAGGCTGCAAAACTATGATTTCACGAGTTGCAGAGAACATGGGATGTATGACACAGAACAACATGAGGGGGCCATTGCGATGCTGGTAGTGAGGATAAATATTTCTCTTGGAGGAGAAAGTAGCAGGACTAGCTTTCTGCTCCATCCTTTCTGACCTATTGCTGACCAGCTTCAGCCAGATTGCTTTTGTGATCTCCTGATACAAGGTCTCATGTGGATTTTTTTTAAATCAGTATCACTTCTCCATTCTTTTTCTTAAATTTTGGGTTTTTCTGCAAAACTGGTGGTTCCTCCAAGTTTGTAGAAAAATCCATTTGCATATGGCCCCATTGTGTGAGTTTTTGATCCACATTCTAAGGCTGTGTTTAAAGATGGGCATGAACTGGCTCATGAACTAAAGTTTGTGATGAATTTTGGCCAGTTTGTGGTTCATGAAGTTAAGTTTGTGGCAGCTCAACCAGCATGAACTTTCCATGAACTTTCAAGCTGTTCATGGAGGTTTGTGCTGGTTTGTGAATTGATACATTTACAGACAGACTGTCTCCGCTGAATCAAAATGTTTACCAAACTTCAAAGCAACAACTTGAAGGGCATGTAGAGGAGCATTCAGGGCAACAACTGAGGGCATGTAGAGGAGCATTATTTTGACAGATGCAGGCTCAGGAGGTATAGGAGTGTCTAGAATGAATCCTGTGCAAGCTAGAGACAAGAAACTCATAGAAGATCTCTGGCTGACTCTCTTCTACCGGCCCACCAAGTTTGGTGAGGATTGGATTCAGTTAGGATTGGAGGAGAGTTAGTTGGTGATCCACTGCAAGTTTGGTGTCTCTAGCTTGCACAGAATCCATTCTACCAAATCACAAACCTCATGAACTGAACCGGTTAATTTGGCTGCTAAAAGCTTGAGACAGGTCCCTGCCACACGGCAGAAAAAAACCCAGGCAAAGTGCGGCTAATCAGAGCCGCACCAAAATAGAGACGCTGCGGCTGGATCCCACGGATCCCGTGAGCCGCGGTGCTGTTGCTCCCCAGCACGATCAGATGCCGGGGAGGAAGCCACGGTCAGGAGGGGGAGCATGCGCAGTTCAGCCAGGAGCCGGGGATGCACCAGCGGAAGGACACGCCGGCGATCCCATGGACTTGATGCGGACTTGCCGGAGGAACCACCTCGGTAGGTGGTTTATTTTTGCCGCGGCGTTTTGGGCGGAAGGGCCGGATTGGGGGCGGGTGCACAACGCTTCCCAGATGTTGCTGTGGGATTGCACCCACTTGCTCTGCCCCTGATCCGTCCCTCTCCCGACCCCAAAACCTCTTGTGTGACCGGGGCCACAGTTAGTAGTTCATGAACTGGGCACACCATGAATCAAACCCCATTGTCCCAGTTCATGCCCATCCCTAACTGTGTTCATAATTACATGTACAGATGAATGTTGTCAAATTATGTTTGAGAATGACCAGTGTGGAAGCAACTAGAACAATTTCAGGGCAACACATCTAGATCCGATTACTCCTATTGTGGAGTGGCACGCTCCTGTTTCAGAGCAAAAGGGTGAATTTGTCAATAATATTGAGTTTTTCAATAGATATCAATCATAGTTCCTCTGGGCCTTATATACCCTCCCCAACATTCCCCTTATACAAACTTATGACTCATGAAAAATATAATGTTTTTAAATGACAGCAAAAGACCATAGCATCATAATGGTGGTAACAAATCATGCCCTTTGGAAATACCAGTCAAATGACTGCCTATCTGACCACAGTCAAATGTTTCAAGAAGCCAACAATGCCACTGTACATGTTACAAGTTAATTTTAAATTTCATTATACTGTCATTTGTTAGCAATAACAAGAGTGAGGGTTGCTTGCTCCTAGCCCTGCTGCAGTTAAGAAGCAAACTTAGCAGCACACCAAAGCTTCCTCTGCTAGCCCTGTAGATGAATCTTCAAACTGGAAACAAAACAGGCCTCAGAGGCAAAGGACACTGACTAGGACTGCAGGCACCAGGGATACAGCAGTATGGATGGTCTAAAGCCAATAGGTACATTTATTATAACTACAAAGGTCCAGTAGGAAGAAACTTAAACTAGCAAGAGCCAGACTAAACTAGACATCGGGGACATCTAAAATGACACAAAATACTCATGAAATTCTGGGAGTAATGAAAATGTATCTCTCAGAATTCTGGGAATATTTTGGAGTTTTGGGGAAGCACAAGAGAGGAAGCCAGCTGACTTTCGTGGTCCTTTATATTTTAAAGGGGAAAGGATTGAACTGGCCCTGGACTTGCCACCGGGGGATGTGGCCAGCTCAGCCTGCCCCCCCACGTTATAAAAGATGCTGACCGAACACATGGTTGCTCTCTCCCCCTCTCCACGACCCCTATCGAAGCTTTAACCCTCTTATGTCCAGCTTGCTATCCATATACCCTACCTCCATCTTTAAACTCTAGTCTGCAGCTAGAGTCCACGTGCTTCTGCCGGTTCAGAGCACGTGTTCCCCATCTTCTGTTTCTAAACCCCTCCATTCTTCCATTGGAACGTCTCAATGAGAAAAGGTAAATATCACCCAACCAACGAATCTCCTGGTCATGCAAACGTGATAATTATCTATCTTTGTTTCTTAGTATAAGTACAAATGTGTGTATGTTTGTGTATTGTTTGAATGATATTTATCCTCCAGTAAAAAGACATTATATTATACTGAATACAGTCTCCGTGTCTGTTCTGGTTCTTATAGCAAAGTTGGGACTTCTGTATACATTGGTGTGAACCCTAATTTGCCTATTGCCAATTAATAATCATAACCTCCCCTAGATTAATTAAGAATTCAAGGCAATTTGGCTAACAACCACCACCTGGTGGCAGGGGTGGAAATGGCCATTGTGACAGCAAAGGCTCACAAGAGCCCAGGATCCCTTCAGCCAATGTGCCCTTTTCCAGCTGAGGGGGTGGGCTCCGAGTCCAGCAGCAGGGAGAAGCCTCCAGTGGGTGTAATACTAGCACGGTAAGTCCAGGGATGGCTTCCTCTCTTTCCTTTGCTTCCTTTGTACTTCTGCCGCCTTGGATGTGGGTGGGGGCAAGAATGACAAAAATAATGGTCTTGAATTTTTGGGACCTAATAAAAAAAAAACCCAGAAAAAATCCCAAACCATTAACACTTTCAAAAATTCAGGATAAAGAAAACAGAATCCTTCCTGAAATCCAGATCCAAAATTATTATGAAAGCGTTTAGAATATACGACCCTAGTATAAACAATGTCTCTGAACATAGCAGTTTCATTATAGCTACCACTCAGCTATAGACCTACCCTCTATGAATCAGTCAAAAACGCATTTAAACCCATCTATGCTGTCACAGGTAGCAGCTAGGAAGGTTCACTATTGGCTGCTACTACACTGGTATGGGTCTCCTTGGGAGGGCCCAGAGCACCCACCCTATCTCTTGTTACAATACTTTTATAGCAGGTTTCTCCTTGCACGTGACCAAATGAGGCATGAGGACCTCAGCAGAGTAGTTTTATTAATAGATGGAATAACAACTTTAGATCAAAAACAAGTAGGAGAAATGAGCAAAGTAAAGTAGGGTTGCCAGCCTGGGGCTCTCCCGCTTTTACAGCTGATCTCCAGCTGACAAGAGATCAGTTCCCCTGGAGAAAAAGGCTTCTTTGAAGGGTGGACTCTATGGCATCATACCCTGCTGAGGTCCCTCCCTTCCTCAAATCCTGCCCTCTCCTGGATCCACCCCCAAAGTCTCCAGGTATTTTCCAACCCAGATCTGGCAACCCTAAAGTAAAGGCAGGTAAATCAGTAAAATAATAAATCCTAACGTGTCTATCTACACAGTCCTAGCCTTCCCTAGGTACCTGTTCACAGTTTAACTCACCCCTTTTGGATGAGGGATCTCTCTGTCTGCAACAGCTTCCACCAGCCCTGCTCCCTGAGAGAGAGAAAAATGCCCTCCCATTCTGGGTAAGGCCTTTTATCTCCTCTTCCCAGGCACCACCCTCTGTTCCCATTGGTGTCGTTTTCCCTCCAAAATCTCTTGTTACCCAATCACAGGGTCCACAGGGAACCTGAGAAATGTAGGCCATAATGACTACTCCTATACAGGCTTCCCTGGAGCCACTAGGCCTCCCCAGAGCCTATAGGCTGCACTACAGGCCCAAGATCATATGCTATTGGCCAGCATCACATTATGTGGTAGTGATATATATATAACAACTAGCCTGATACCCATGCTTCGCTACGGTATTTAAGTTCCATAAATCCAGTTATAATACCGATGATGTGAAGTTTGAAACGTGACATTTGTTGTAGGAATTCTAGTGGAGAAGATTGTAGTGTAAAAAATGAAGTGAGACATACGTACTTTCCCGCCCTCTACCGAAGGACCTCTCTGTAGACCACATTGATGGTTCTGCCCTCAGGTTCTAGGATCACTAGGCTGCTTGATGAGCTCACTCTGGAGCAGGCAACATAGAACTGTCCATTTAAGAAGTCGTCATCTGTTAAGTCAATTCCTGCCACCTTCCACGAAAGTGATGGCCTCTCTAGTTTGGTGTAGTGCCAGTTTGGCATAGTGGTTAAGTGCACGGACTCTAATCTGGGAGAACCAGGTTTGATTTCCCACTCCTCCACTTGCACCTGGCTGGATGACCTTGGGTAAGCCGTAGTTCTGATAAGAGCTGTTTTTGAAAAAGAGCAGTTTTTGTCAGAGCTCTCTCAGCCCCACCTACCCCACAGGGTGTCTGTTGTGGGGAGGGGAAGAGAAAGGAGTGCCTTTGGGTAGTGAAGGGCAGGGTATAAATCCAACCTCTTATATTCTCTTCTTCTACTACTTGTGTTCCTGGATTATTTTGCTCATATGGAGACTGTGTTGTTCTGAGCACCTCAGGGTGATCTTGCTGGTACTTGGCCTGCACAGCTCAGTGCACTGCAGGAGTACTATGTGCAAATGTCATTGCCGCATTCCTAAATTGCCTCCTCCTGGCAGTGTAGGAAGTGGAGGGGGGAGGAGTATTAGAAGCCACTGTGGAGGCGGGGCTGGCAGGATCACTAAGGCATTACTGCTGGGACGGGCTCCCTCGTGGCTTTAAGCACCCTGCTCCCGCTGCTGCACCTGACAGACAACCGCCTGTTAGGTGTTGGAGGTGTGGGGGGGAGTGTTTTGGAAGCCATCAGAGAGGCTGGGCCAGCAGCATTGCTAAGATGATTCTGCTGGGGCGGTGTCCCTGATGGATTAAAGTACCCTGGCTCTGCTTCTACACCTGACAGACACCCTCCTGTCTTGTGTTGGGGGGGATTGTATTTAAAGGCATCAGAGAGGCTGGGCCAGCAGCAGGGCTAAAGCAATCCTGCTGAGCAAAACTCCCCGGCGGCTGTAAGCATCCCACCTCCTCTCCTACACCTGACAGGCAGCTGCCTGTCCAGTGTAGGAGGAGGAGGGGGGAGTATTAGAAGCCACTGTGGAGGCAGGGCTGGCAGGGTCACTAAGGTGTTACTGCTGGGGCAGGCTCCCTCGGGGCTTTAAGCACCCTGCAACCGCTGCTGCACCTGACAGACAACTGCCTGTTAGGTGTAGGAGGGGGGGGAGTGTGTTGGAAGCCATCAGAGAGGCTGGGCCAGCAGATTTGCTTCACCTCACAGGTGGTTGTTGGCCGTTCCTGATTTTCTCAACTGTCATTACCTCTCTGCAGTCCCCTGTAACTGTTGGCTTTTTTTACTTCAGAACACTGAGCTCTGCAGCTGACCAATCAGAGTGGGGGATGTAGGGAGGTAGCTGGCTGGCAGCCGCATAGGAATCAATGGGGGAGCACATTTTCCGCCTTTTGACTCACGTAGGGGTTGAATTTATAAAAATCCCTTCTTAGTGAGCACCTACGCCATGGTAGGAGTGCTCTCCCCAAATTTGGTGTCTGTAGGTCCAGCGGTTTGGCCTGGGCATTGATTTTATGATGAGGGGATTTTCTTTTACATTTGTTGTTGTTCAGTCACACAGTTGAGTGTGTGTGTGTGTGTGTGTGTGTGTGTGTGTGTGTAGATGAATTGTATGAATCTGTATTTCTTTTGTCTATCTAAATCTCCTGCTATCAGCTCCATTTGGTGTTCCTACATCTGAGCATTACGGGAGATGAAATTTCAAGTAGGGAAGAGCCAGCATACCAATGTGTTCAAAGACTTCAGAAGCAGCAAGGCAGGGGAACTGTCTTCAAGTGGGTAGGGTGGGCAAACAAAGGCATGCAACAATAACCCTTGGTCTGTTGGAGGATGATCAAAGCAGGTTTGCTGTAAATCTTGCTACAAGGGAGAGGAAGAGGCTATGTCGCAGTTCTTTTCAACAACATTTTTGCCACCTGTAGTAAGGGGATGTAGAGTACCACTTTTAATTAAAACATGTTATCTACACTATTTAGATTGCATGTCCACAGACACTCATACAACTGCTTATGTTTCTGTACAGCACAGGGTATATCTGAAGTGGGTTTTTTTTCTATAAAGAACAGATAAAAACTAGAGATGTCCGCCTAGAGACATTTAAGATAACCCAGCAGAAGAGTTAAGGGGCAGGTGCTCAGGCTGTTTCATGGAAAGAATGAAAAAGAAAAACAATATCCACCCTACATCTATACAAATTTATTTAGAAGACCCACTAGGTCCAATGGACTCCCATTTAAGTGTGCACAGGATTGCAGGCTATTGATTTCAACAGAGTTACAGTTTGGGGGAGGGGGAATCTACAACCACTAAAAGACTTCAGGATTTGTTCTGTTTGCATTGGTCTTCAACTCTAGACAACAAGGTCTATGTTAACTTTAAGTCTGCCTGAATTCTATCCATTTTTTCTCTTACTACCCTAAGAATTTGGAAGAGGGAGAATCAGGACAATCATAATTGTTTGAGAAGAGTCTGTGAAAAATTCCTGTAGTTAATACAGAGGGGGATATGATGAGAACAAAGGCAAGATAGTTAAAGCAGCCCTCCAACATTCTGAATTGTAGAGCAGTAGGTTCTCCTTTTAAAATAAGAAAGCTTTTCTTATTGCAAAATCAAATGCAGAACTTCAAACTTTTGGTGTGCAAAAGAAAAGAAAAAGGAATACAGAGCATGATGCAGATAAATGGAACAATGCTTCCCCTTATAATTATTTCAGTAGATGATAAAGGTAGAGAACAAAATAATCCAGGCACAAAATAAAAAGCTTAATTTATACTAATCTTTCCATGGAGAACAGACAGCCAGACCAGCCAATTTTACCCACGTATTCTGGAGCGATAGATGTTACAGTCCCAACGTTTCTCTTGCCGGTACAGCTCTTCTATGGCTTCACTGTGTGAGCGTGTTTGGGTTTATTTCTCAAGTCTACTGTTGGCATGAAGTAATCAAATGATAAAATGGTGGTAGCATTCTCTTATTTGATACAAATAGTAGATGAAATGAAATTGCTAATGATTTAATGTTAACCTGCTGGTTGATTTAGCATCAATGTGCATAGAAAAGAAATGGGAGGATGAAGGCTACGTTTGTATCACATTGCTGAGATATAAAAAGGTATATGGGCAAAATTTCAGGAAAACCTGGAGGGCTTAATGGTCTGATGCACTGAAAAATGGGAATCTGCTGTTTACGGCTTCCAAGTCATGAGACTGGAGATTTGCAGGAACCCAAGGTTAGCTCAGCTGTAAACTTCAGCTTGATTCTACAGAGCAAAAAAGGACTAAGCAGAGACTTAATCACCAGCCCTAAATAGTTTAGACCAGGGGTGGCCAAAGTTGCTTAATGTAAGCCACATAGAATAAACATCAGATGTTTGTGAGCCGCAAGACATGAGCAAAAATTACATACACATTTTTATTTAAAAAGATGCACATTTGCTTTTTATTAACATTAAATGAGACTGCCAAAAATAATACCAAAGGGGTAAAAACAGATATTGATAATATTTAGTGGGGGCTGAGAGGGAGCTTCGCAAGGTACAATGCTATACCAACACCAGCCAGCTTGGTTTGGAGAAAATACGTAAAGAGACAAATGGCTTCCCTGAGCTGAGCCAGCTGGCCAGTGGTCGGGGACTTGGAGAACACATGTAACTTTAGATGGGGAGGGAGGGAAAAAAGAGAGAAAGGTGGAAAGAAAGTGGAAAGAAAGCAAATAGATGGGGGGGAGGGGGGGAGAGGTGGAAAGAAAGCAACTTTAACTTTAAATGCATCCTCCAAGCCCCCCTTCCCACTTGGCTTGGAGAAGGGATTTAAAGAGACAAATGCCTTCTCCAAGGCAGCCGGCAAGGGGGGGGGGCTTTGAGAACACATTTAAAGTTGCTTTCTTTCTCTGCTCCCCTCACCTCAAGCCTACCCAGGGAGAGGAACACTGGTTAGGAAAGGGAAGACTGATGTGGGAGGCATAACTCCCCATTGCTTCCCCAGCCGCTCTGCCAGGAGCTGTACAATATGCGTGAAAGAGCCACATGTGGCTCCCGAACCACAGTTTGGCCACCCATGGTTTAGACCATAGTACTGATTACTTTTATAGAAAACACAGGCACACATCTTTTATTTTAAAATGCACACAAGGGCAGCATGAGAACATTACTTCCCTAAGAACAGTATAGGGACCTCAGTGGGGTACAATGCCATAGGGTCCAACTTCCAAAACATCCATTTTCTTCAGGGGAACTGATCTCTGCAGTTTGGAGCTGAGCTGAAATTCCAAAGGAATCCCCAGGTCCCTCCTGGAGGCTGGCATCCCTAGCTAAGATTTGAGTCCAGTGGCACCTTAGAGACCAACAAGAGTTTCAGGGTATAAGCTTTTGAGAGTTAAAGCTCCCTTCATCAGACATAAGTAGGAATGGAGATCTCTGAGTCTTTTTATCCCAGCCAGAAGGTGGAAGGGTGTTGTAAAGAATGTTTGGAAAGCATGTAAAGCTTGATTAGAGCAGAGGGGAAATGCTTGGGAACCGAAAATTAGCATCAGTAGTGAAACAAAAACTCTGTGTCCCTATTTGGCCCTGGGAGGTCCCTTGTTCTGAACTTGTGAATTAACTCAATGTAATTCCATAACTTTCATGTCTTACCATATATGTCTTCTCTCAGAAATGAAGCTGTGTTATTTTGTGTGCATTATATTTTCAGGCATCATAAGAAAAATGCTCTATATGTCCATGCATGCTTACATGAAAGGAGCCTTTGTTTCTCCAAAAGCTCATATTTGTGTCTGTATTTTGCTATGTAGATTTTTAAAAACTACATTATAGGATGAAGAAGGCCTTTGCAGTACTGCTCTAGAGGCTAAAATAGCATTCCGTTTAGAAATCACTTAAAATGTGTAAATCAGAATGAGAAATACTTGTACATATCTAATGTACATGATTTTGTAAAAAAATGATTGGCCTTTACAAGTAAACAGTCCCTTGGATATCTAACACTGGATGGTCTTCAGAAAGCCACTTTGTTATCCTCAGCCTACCCTAGATGAATTAGTGTTATCAAACTTCATTGTGAAAGCTGTTGGGGAATGACCCATAATTTTTTTTGAGAGGTTATCAGAAAGCTTATGCCACACTAAAGTAACAAAGCTTGATGCTTTATGGTAACAGGAAAATTATCCACAAGTTATCAGGGTGAGATTGAGTTCCCTTGAGAATTCACAAGGAAATTAACTATACAATTGTTCTTCTTTTTTAAAAATGTGATTTAACTCCTCACAAGAATATTAAGGGTAGGCCTCTTCATCTATCTTGCCTGTTGCTTTAAGACCCCAAACCTTGCAGACATTTATACACAAAGGAAGACAGGACTCCTCTTCCTTGAATAATTGTATAGAGGAAGGAAAGGAAATTGAAAGATGCAGGGATCAGAATATCTGCACTTGCTGAAGCACCCTTTTCCTAGTCCTGTACAGGAATCTTCAGACTGGAAATGAAACATGCCTTAGAAGCAAAGGTCACTGACTAGGACTGCAGGAACCAGAGATTACTTTTGGCTAAGACAGCCACATGGATGGTCTAAAACCAGGGGTCATTTCGAGAGGGA
>NW_015167544.1:800406-872730 GCF_001447785.1 Gekko japonicus
AAGCCCAGGAATGGACACATATGGCAGTGGCTGTAGCCATATCACAGCTCCTTTTGCCCAGTTCCCTCAACCCCCCCTCCTGCTTCCTGTTCCTGTTTCGTACGGAAACTCAGTGGATGACCTTGAACCGCTTAGCATCTGAAGAAATGAGCGCTGACTCGACAAACCTCATGCTGGAACAAATGTCCTTGGACTTCTCTTTTGTTCTGCTGCCATAGACCAGCATGGCTACACCTCTAAAATGACACTGCCTCACATAGTTGTGGAGGAGAACAGAGTAACATGTATGCCACTCAGAGTTCTTTGGAATAAAGTCGGGGCAAAAACGTACTCTTACAAGGGAATCCTAAGAGTAACTGAGCTCTCCATTTCCAGACTTGCTCTGGTAGCTTTTCGGGGGTCATTTCAAGGTGATTTTGAAGCAGTTTTTCTCCATGTAGGCTCGCCAGCTCTGAGTTGGGAAATACCTGGAGATGTTTGGGGTGGAGCCTGAGCAGTGGGTGTTGCCTTCCGACACACTTCTGGTGATGTCAGTGGGTGTGGCATATGCAAATAAGTTATGCTAATGAGCTCCTGAACCTCTTTTGCTACTAAATGACCCCTGTCTAAAACCAATAGGTATATTTATTATAACTGCAAAGGTCCAGTAGGAAGAAACCTGGACTAGCAAGAGCCAAACTGAACTAGAGCTGAAAAGTGAAACTGCTCTTGCTAAGAGACACAATTCTGGGAAGGCCAATACATCACGTGTCCATCATGCATCACGATCCACTGGCAGAATCAGCAAGACTGGTCCACTCTGGATTGAGTGAATTAAAAAAATATAAGGAAATTCCTTGTAGTGTCTTCTGAGGCATGGTGGGTGTTGCAAGCTTATTTGCTCTGCTTTCAATTAACCTTTCAGACCTGCACTGTAGCCATAACACAAGAGAATCAGCTAACATCAACAACAGTTCTCTTTATTGTTTCCAGCCAGGAGAGGAAATCTGCTAATGGACAACTTCAGCACATACAGAGAGAGACTACAACCTGAACAAACTAGTTTTTCAGGACTCACTATAGATACAAGCAGACATCGCAGCCCTGGTAGCTCAGATGAGTGCGCCATCTAATTTAGCATTCTGTTTCCCAGAGTGGCCAAACAGATGCCTCCAGAATACCTACAAGCAGAGACAAAAGCCTTTCCCTGTTGTCACTACTCAAAAATTGATGTTCAGGGGTACAATGCAGTGAACATAAGAACATAACAAGAGAACATAAGAGCAGCCAGTGTTGGATCAGGCCAATGGCCCATCCAGTCTAACACAGTGGCCAAAAATACCAGGTGCCATCAGGAGGTCCACTAGTGGGGCCAAGACACTAGAAGCCCTCCTGCTGTTGCCCCCCCCCCCAGCACCAAGAATACAGAGCATCACTTGCCCCAGCCTGAGAGTTCCTATCTATACCTTGTGGCGCCACCACTTCCTGTGACAGTGAGTTCCATCTGTTAATCACTCTTTGCAGGGCTATTTTTGGGCAGGAACGCACAGGAACGGAGTTCCGGCTGGCTTCCAAGTTGGCCACACCCAGCAGGAACATATTAGCATAATAGGCCACACCCAACAGCAGAAACCTATTAGGATTGGCTACATTAGGGGTGTGTGGCCTAACATGCAAAGGAGTTCCTGCTACAAAAAAGCCCTGGGTTTGGACAACAAACAAGGTAAACAAAATAAGAAGCAAAAGGTGGGTGTGGCTGGATGAGCACACTTCTGATAACATGGGGGTGTGGCCTAATATGCCAATGAGCTGTGCTGTCAGGGGTGTGGCCTAATATGCTAATGGGTTTCTGCTGTTGGGTGTGGCCTATTATGCTAATGAGTTCCTGCTGGGCTTTTTCTACAAAAAAAGCCCTGACTCTTTGGGTGAAGAGGTACTTCCTTTTATCTGTTCTAACCCAACTGCTCAGCAATTTCATTGAGTGCCCACAAGTTGTTGTACTGTGAGAAAGGGAGAAAAGTACTTCTTTCTCGACCTGCTCTATCCCATGCATAACCTTATAAACCTCGACCATGTCACCCCTCAGCCGTCGTTCCTCCAAGCTAAAGAGCCCCAAGCGTTTTAACCTTTCTTCATAGGGAAAGTGTTCCAACCCTTTTATCATTCTAGTTGCCCTTTTCTGCACTTTTTTCCAATGCTATAATATCCTTTTTGAGGTGTGGTGACCAGGACTGAGCCCATCCTTGACAGATCCCTTTGGAGTGCCTCACAATCCTCCCTGGTTCTCACCATCCCTGGTCTCACCACCCAGAACAACTTCATGTCATCTGCAAATTTAGCCACTTCACTGCTTACTCCCAATTGCAAGTCATTAATAAACAAGTTAAAAAGCATCGGACCGAGTACTGATCCCTGTGGTACCCCACTGCTTACCACCCTCCACTGAGAAAATTGCCCATTTATACTCACTCTTTTTTTCCTATTAATTATCCAGTTTTTGATCCACAAGAGGACTTGCCAACAAAAGTCCGCATGGTCAAAGCAATGGTATTCCCAGTAGTCATGTATGGCTGCGAGAGTTGGACTATAAGGAAGGCCGAGCGCAGAAGAATAGATTCTTTTGAACTATGGTGCTGGAGAAGACTCTTGAGAGTCCCTTGGACTGCAAGAAGAACAAATCAGTCAATCCTCAAAGAAATCAACCCTGACTGTTCCCTGGAAGGCCAGATAATGAAACTGAAGCTCAAATACTTTGGCCACCAAATGAGAAGGGAGCACTCACTGGAGAAGACCCTGATGCTGGGAAAGATTGAAGGTCAAAGAAGACGGGGACGGCAAAGGATGAGATGGTTAGACAGTGTCATCGATGCAACGAACATGAAGTTGAGCAAACTTCAGAGGATGGCGGAAGACCGGAAGGCCTGGAGGGAGCTGGTCCATGGGGTCACAAAGAGTCGGACTCGACTGTGCGACTGAACAACAACAACAAAAGTGGCATGCATTTATATAAATCTAAGCGAGATTTATCCCCCAAATTAGCTGTTTCGGGTTGGCTCAGGGACATCTAAAATGACACAAAATACTTATGAAATTCTGGAAGTAATGAAAATGTATCTCTCAGAATTCTGGGAATATTTTGGAGTTTTGGGGAAGCACAAGAGAGGAAGCCAGCTGATGGTCAAGTAGACCTGGCCTCCACTCATGGTCCTTTACATTTTAAAATGGGAAGGACTGAACTGGCCTACAACTTGCCATGTCAGTATTGGCCCTGCTGAATGCTTCTCCCCACTGCCATCAATGGAGGCAGCAGAGCCGGGCAGCCAGACCAGCCAGTTTTACCCACATATTCTGGAGTGATAAACGTTACAGTCCCAACATTTCTCTTCACAGTACCGCTCTTCTGAGGCTTCACTGTGTGAATGTGTTTGGGTTTATTTCTCAAGTCTGCTGTTGGCATGACGTAATCAAATGATAAAGTAGTGATAGCATTCTTATTTGATACAAATAATAGATGAGATGAAATTTCTAATGATTTAATGTTATCAGAATATCTGCACTTGCTGAAACATCCTCTTCTACACAACTATTAAAAGTACAGTGGCTATTTGCATCTGCTTATACTTCCAAAGGAATATTTGTAACATTTCCTAGCATTTAATCCTGTTCTGTTAAGATTCACTGAAGGTTGAGAAATCAGACTAGAAAGGTTACAGCTGATCTCACCCTGGGATTTCAAAGTGCCAGCAATGATAGGAGATAATGGGATCCAAGACAGCAAGACCGGGCAAGGAGAGAAAATTGCTCCAGGAGACATGATTAACTAGGCAGTTTTGTGTGGCAGTCTGGGGATTCGAAAGGTGGAAATAGGCTACAGAGGTCTTTCTTGAGTTCAGATATGATGTTCTGAGACTGGGAAGCTTCTGACAAGTTAAGCTATTAAATATTTTTGGTGGACTTTTAATTTTTTTCACCCTACTTATAAGGCGCTGATAGCATACTATTTAGAGAGAATCCTATATTGGTAGGATTTCCAGCTCTGGGTTGAGAAATACCTGGAGATCTGGGGGGTGGAGCCTGGGGAGGGCAGGGTTTGGGGCTCGGAGGGACCTTAGCAGGGTACAGTGCTATACAGTCCACCCTCCAAATCAGCCATTATCTCTAGAGGAACAGATCTTTATTGTCTGGTGATCTACTGTAATAGTACTGGGGTGGCCAAACTTGCTTAACATAATGGCCACACAGAATAAATATCAGATGTTTGAAAGCTGCAAGACACGAACAAATACTGCACCCATGTTTTTATTGAAAAATATGCAAATTTGCTTTTTATTGACATTAGACTGTGTGAAACAGCCACATGCGGCTCCCGAGCTGCAGTTTGGCCACCCCCGTAATAGTAGGAGATCTCCAGGCCTCACATGGAGATTGGCAAACCTATATATGGTCCAACTCAAGGCACTAATGTTTTTTAATGGCCTTATTTCTGTACATAGTGATTCCAGATCCAGAAATAGTAGCATTACTGTAAAACACTCATAGGCTTGGATCTTGCCTACAATTTCTGTGGACAGAAGGATAGTAACAGGAGGCAATGACCATATATAGCCAATTGGACATATCAAGAGGGACAGAAAGGCACCATCTTAGTGACAATATGCAGTGATATAAACCAATTAGATTGCAAATGTACATCTGCATCCTATCCTCACCAGAATCAGGAACCATATGAAGAACTGTCATGGGTGATGATGACGGCGCTGGGCTCCTGCCCGAGTTGGCAGTGCAGCCAGAGTCACCAGCATCACCAGAGCTGGAAGCTGGCCCCTCTGACTCCTCAGGAGTTGACAGCTTGCCACTGCCAGCCCCTGAGTCAGTAACCCCTGCACCTCGTTGTGCAGCAGCCGATGAGGCACAGGTGCAAATGGAAAGCCCACCAGGTTCACTTTCGCAGGTGGCTCAGCTGAGGGAGTGGCTCCGCAAGGACTTAGCAACCCGCCTCTGAGACATACACTGGCAGGAAAGGCAAGTGCTGAGTCCTGAGTACTAACAGGAGCAGCAGCGCTGCTCAGGGAAGCATAGCCGGAGGCCTATATAGCTCCTGCTCAGGATTGGGCTCTCCGTGGAAGCAACGAGTCACACCCGTGTTGACCTCACACCCACCCTTGACCTCACTCAAACTCACAACAGCTCCTGTTCTGTCTTTCCTCACTTCCTGACCCCTGCTTCAGATGATCACTCTCTCAGACTCGCGATTCGGCTCCTGTTCTGTCTCTCCTGGCTGCGACCCTCAGACTAGACCTGATTCCTGCCTCTCAGCTCAGCCCATGACAAGAACCTTGATTATGGTACACCACCTTGTTGGATTTTAAAATCCTAAGCCAACCCAATACCTCATACTTCCTTTGTGAGTTGAAGCAACTAACTAGGGGTGTGCATTCGGGCAATACCAAGCTGAAAAAAATACCTGGAAAATATCAGTATTTTCCATCCCTTTAAATGTCTTTTGCAAGGTGAACCACGAGTGTTTAAAGGGATTGCCTTCCCTTTAAAGACCTCCCGGGTGAACTTGCCGGTTTGGAGTTCACTTGTGGTGCACCTTGAAAAAGGCATTTAAAGGGACCACATTCCCTTTAAATGTCTTTGCCCCCTCCATTGGAAATAATGGAGGATGGGGGCACCTTCTTTTTGGGCTCATAGAATTGGGCCCCTGGTCCAATCTTTTGAAACTTGGGGATTTTTTAAGGAGAGGCAGCAGCTGCAATGCTGCAAATTTGGTGCCTCTACCTCAAAAAATAGCCCCCACTGTACCTCAGATACCCTTGGATCGATTTTCCATTATACCCTACAAGGACCATTGACTATAATCCTTGCCATAGGGTATAATGGAGCTGACAAATTTCGGGAATCCTGAATATTTACCAAATCTGAATACCAAACCAATATTGGGATTCAGGAATACAAGGAAACAGATATTTTTCAGGTTCAATATACCCAAACCCCCACAAAATACAGGTTGTTGTTTTTTTGCACACCCCTACAACTAACAGTATACATAAAGATCATAGCAATAGGTAATAATATCTAGATAGATAATGATCTATTATTATGAGTGTTTAAAAAGGACTGTTTGCGGTGTTTGCTTAAAATAATTTGAGAAAAAGGAAGGAAGGAAGGAAGGAAGGAAGGAAGGAAGGAAGGAAGGAAGGAAGGAAAGAAAGAAAGAAAGAAAGACTTGTGTCCTTTCACTGACAATCCTGGGGTAGTTTCTTCACTTAAATGCCTGAGGTGATATGAAAAAGTTTGTTCAGAAGGCCTGGAAGGAATTTTGTTTGCTTCCATGCATTGTGACCACCTAAAATTAGATTATACAAGCATTATGCAAAATTATATGAATTATAGCAAAAGGATATATGAACTTACAAATTTTTATGTGAAATTAATCTTGTGATGTATAATGCAACCACCGTTATATGGACCCTAGTTACTCCAAAGTCTTAATTGCCTGAATTTATTGTGTATTTCACATAGAGTCCCATTACAATATAATCCTATGCAAGCAGCAGCTCTATTTCCTCCAAATCATCCAGACATATAGGATGCATCACAGGAGAAATGAAGTTGTTCTGGAAAATGTTTTCACATATCTCTCATGCTGTAGATTCTAATCCTCAATGATCTCTAATTCTTTTAAAAAAATTGCATTTGTATGTGCACATGCATGTTATATAGATGGACTTCTATTCTCTAGAACAAAAGGATCCTGCTAATGAAACTGAACTGATTTAATTAGAACCAAGCAGACTGGGAGTTTCTCAGTGTCAATTCCCTGTACATAATTTATAATTTTTAAAAAAATGATTACAGGAGACTTAACCTGAGATAAACAAGCAGATATCATGCTGGGTGGGAAGCTACCTCAAGTAATATTGTACTAAAACAGACGGCTCCCAGATAGCAGCTGATGCACTGACAGAGCTACCTTTCACAAATCAGTCAGCTATAGCCTCTACAGTGTAACATTAAGCTAAAGCATCTGGAGTAACATGCAAATTGAGGAGCTGAGGTGTGGGAGAAATTGACCTTAGCCTTTTGTTGTGGTGTTGAAGGACAAAACCACGTCTCTTGGAAATTCAGGGTGCTGAAATTATCAGTGGTCTAACTAATATGGATCACAACAACATTAAACAATATTTTCAACATTGATTAAAAACATTCTCTGTACCTTTGTAAAGCTCAGAAAATTGGAATCAGTACAGTTTGACTCAAATTTATGAGAGAAAAGCTACAGAAACTAAATCATATCTCATGTTATATCTTTGCAATTCACCGGTTAACCTCAATGTATTTTCCCTCAGTTTTTGAGCAGACCCAGCAGATTTGATCCACATTTATTATAATTAGATAGTGAAAATATGATTGTAGCTTGATTGTTAGCAGTATTCCTTGTTTCAGATTATAAGAAGCAATATTATAAATAATAGCAAAAATCTTCTATCATATTCTTCCATCTGATTGCATGTTCTTTCTTTTCCTAGTCTCAGCCAACTTGGCCACACTAATACATGTTTTTGAAACTTCATGACTGGACTGCTGCTACACATTCTACATTGGGTAGCCCTTGAAGGCAATCCAGAAATTGCAGCTGGCTCAAAATGTCACAGCCCAATTGTTGTTAGAGGCTTGCCTTTGTGAGTACAACTTGCCTATTTTAAGACAGGTTCAATAGCTGCTAGTTTATTTCCACGTTTATTGCAAGGTGCTGGTCTTGACCTTTAAAGCCACAGCCTGCTACCCTGAAAATGATGGCATGCTTGGTATTAAGGAGGGTTCATGCTTTCTCTGTGGTGGTTGCTTCCACTTTATGGAACGGACTCCTTGAGAGGGAGAGGGTGTGAGTGCTTCGAAACTTTTAGCAGATGCTATAAGGGTCCTTTATTAGTGTATGTTTAAGGCATTTTATTAGGTGAGGACAGGGTTTTATTGTTATTTGTTGTTCAGTTATGTATTGTATCTTAAACCATGAGAAAAGACAGGATACAAAGGTTTTAAAAATAAATAAATATATGGGCAGCACAAATGTAAAGGCACTGGTTTCTGCTATTTGATGACAGTGCCTTCCAAATATTATGACAGAGTGGTTTGGAATTTCAGCACCAGAAATGGCTTCCTGATAGGGTTGATTATTAACACTTAATTCTCAAAGCTGGGACTTCTTAAAGGCCACAGATATCGGAAGAATGATGTAGGCTTGTCAGGTCCCCCCCACCCGGCCATCAGTGGGGGATGGAGGGGTAGGGTTGCCAGATCCAGGCTGGCAAACTCCTGCAGATTTGTGGAAGGAGTCTGGGGAGGACAGGGACCTCAGTGGGATACAATGTCATAGAACCCATCATTCAAAGCATCCATTTTCTCCAGGGGAACTATCTCTGTAGTCTGGAGATGTGCTATAATTCCAGGAGACCTCCAGTTGCCACCTGGAGGCTGGCATCCTTAGAACGATGAGATCTGAGTTGCTGCTATGCCTCATTGAGAACACAGCACTGGGTTAACCATATAAGCTTTGTACATAAAAAGAAACAACAGTTACAAAAATTGTGAACTTTCTTTACTCAGCATTGTAGAGAAAGATTTTGCCAAAGTGATCATGAGGAGACTTCAGTAACTGGCAATTCAAATGTATCCTCAGGCACAATGCAGTAAGAGTGGGAACATCTAAAATGAATATTACTCTTTATATTGGCAGCAAGGATGGAAACAGCAGTTATTGGCCACTCTACCTCAGTTTGTTGAACGCTTTAAGACATTTGACTTAGTGAGTAGAATCTCACTGTATTGGGTCCTTGCATACTTTGTTTCCACAAAGCTTCTTGGTCCTGGCCTGTGTAAAGAGATATACAGCACTGACAATAAAAATAATGTACACTTACATCCTATCCACAGTTCTATCGGCCACAGTTCTATAGGCTTGGGCATCTTTGCAGTCAAAACATGGCAAAACTGAGCTTTGTGCCAACACTTTGGCACCTTTCCCCTAGAGCTCTTGAATGGTGCTCCAGGGCCAGGCAATGGCATATAGGCACTGACGTATTTTCTTATAAGATTAATCATTTTGAAGAGTAGCTCATCAGTAGGGATGGGCATGAACTGGGAAAATGTGGTTTGGTTTGTGGTTCATCGTGTGCCTGGTTTGCATACTGCAAACTGTCATGAACTTTTAAGTGCCAAATGAACTGGATCAATTTGTAAGGTTCGTGATGTAGTAGAATGCCCACCTGGCATGCTAGAGGCACCAATCTCAGAGGAGTTATCTGGCTGACTCTCCTCTACCAGTCCTCAAAGTTTGGTGAGAACTGGATTTACAGGGTCTAGGTTACAGCCCCCCAAAGAAGGTGACCTAAGAAAGTGCTTTCTGGGGAAATGACAGGCACAAGTTCAGGAAGTTCAGGAGTGTATAGAATGGATCCTATGCGATATAGAGGCAACAAACTCACAGAGGACCTCCCTCTGATGTTCCTCTACATGCTCTCCAAGTTATGTGCAGAGTGGACTTAGGTGGTCTGAGTTATGGCCTCCCAAAAAGATGCCCCAGGAAAAATGTCAGGCACAGGTATAGAATGGACCCCTCGCAAGCTACACACACCAAACACACAGAAAAAAATCACCCTGCCACCTGCCTCTGTACAATCTCTCTTAGTTGGGGGCAGATTACATTTCTGGGGTCCCAGTTATGTTTCTGGGGCTCTCCACAGAGGCAAAAGAGTTGTTAGCACTGCTGAGAGACACCAGCAGTTGCTAACAGAAGAAGAAGAAGAAGAAGAAGAAGAAGAAGAAGAAGAAGAAGAAGAAGAAGAAGAAGAAGAAGAAGAAGAAGAGATATAACATCCAAATCACAAGTTATCATACTCCCGTTGTACACTGAATTGGTCAGGCTGCACCTGGAGTACTACATGCGTTCTGGAGGCCTCACTTCAAAATGGATGTGGACAAAATGGAGTGGGTGCAGAGGAGAGCAATGAGGATGATCAGTGGCCTGGAGACCAAGCCCTATGAGGAAAGGCTGAGGGACTTGGGAATGTTTAGTCTGGAGAAGAGGAGGCTGAGGGGAGACATGACTGCTCTCTTTACGTATTTGAAGGGCTGTCACTTGAAGGAGGACAGGGAATTGTTCCTGTAGGACTCACAATAATGGGTTTAAATTTAGGACGGGAAGGTACTGTCTGGATATTAGAAAACTTTGTTTACAGTAAGAGTTGTGCAACAGTGGAATCAGTTGCCTAGGAAGGTGGTGAGCTCCCCCTCACTAGCAGTCTTTAAAAAGCATCTGGACAAACACTTGAAAGGGATACTGTAGGCTGATCCTGTATTGAGCAGGGGGTTGGACTAGATGGTCTATATGGCCCCTTCCAACTCTGTCACTTGGAGTCTCAGAGTGGCTTACAATCTCCTTCCCTTCCTCTCCCCACAACAGACACCATGTGAGGTAGATGGGGCTGAGAGGGCTGTGAGAGAACTGCTTTTGAGAGAACAGCTCTGAGGCAACTGTGACTGACCCAAGGTCACCCAGCTGGCTGCATGTGGAGGAGTGGAGAATCAAACCCAGTTCTCCAGATTAGAGTCCACTGATCTTAACCACTACACCAAACTGGAGAGGAAGACTGACAGTAGTGATTCAGAGGGTGGGAAGAACCATCCTCCCCTTCCACATCCCAACTCCCTGTTGTTGCTCCCACCTTGAGTACACCCCTCCATGGCTCCTCCCAGCCCAGCACCAGAAAGTCTCCTGCCTTCTCCAATCCCGAGGTCTCATTTCTAGCCCACAGTTTGGAAATATTTCCCCACGCTCCCCAGTGGCCCCTGTGGGGCAGAGTGCCAGGTGTGTCACACCCATGTCAAGAGGGGTGAAATTCCCTGAAATATACTGGGTTCAGACGTGTATAGTGATCAGCTCATAGTTTATTAGTGATTCAGCAAGTAGAAAGAAGACTAGAAATCCCTGGCCGAAGCCAGGCATTTATGCATGCAAAAGGTTACACCCAAAACACACCCCACTCCCAATGATAGGCTATTTACATTACATTGTTTCTCAGTTGGTTTACTCTAGGATCCTTGTTTCCCTACTGGTCTATTCTAGGATCCTAGCCCGCTATTGTTATGCATCCCTAAGCTACATCCATTGGTAAGTACAGTTCAGGCTCAGTACATAACACCCCTCCCCCCAAAGATTGGAGCCCCGTCAATAAACAAAGTCATTTAAGTATGCTGGTCTGTGTCGCTTGTGGTTTCAGCGATGTGGTTGTGTCAGTGGGGCTGGAGTCCCTGGAACGGAGTCAGAAGGTTCCGTTGAGGGACTGGTGGATGGTGGCGGCGTAGGCGTGACCACGGGACCGCCCATGGCTGCTGGTTCCGGCATTCCCTCTGCATTTTCCGATGGCTGCTCACTGGCCATTGGCTGCTCGTTGACTGCTGGCGTGCCCCTCTCTGGCTCCGGTTCCTGGGGGCTTGGTAGCTCCTTATCACTGTCTTCTGGAAGTTGTGTGGGCATGACCACCCGGCTCCCCCATAACAGGCAGCCCTTGGGGGCTGAAAGTTCATCCCGGCAGGAGGAGAATGAAGCAAATTCCAGGCCCACCCGGCTGGTGGGCCATCCCCTCCCCACCCAGTCCAGAATGCGGGAGAGGAGGTGGTCCCAGGTGGTGTGGCAGGACACGTCGGATACCTGAAGAGGACGGTCGGGCAGGTCCTCGATGAGCAGGATCTGATGCACGGGAGCCAGGTCCGAGTCGCAGGAGGGCAGCAGCAGGCGGCTGAGGGCGTCGGTGTGTCCCATCGCCTTCCCCGGGTGATGGAGGAGCGAATACTGGTAGCCCGCCAGGAAGATGGACCAGCGCAGCACCCGGGGAGACAGCATTTGTGGTGTTTGACAATCCGGAGCCAACAGACCCAGCACGGGCTTATGATTGGTCCCGATGGTAAAAGGACACCTGTAAAAGTAGTCATGAAATTTCTTGACTCCCCCACTATTGCTAGCGCCTCCTTGTCAATCTGCGTGTAGTTGTGCTCGACCGAGGACAAGGTGCGAGAGTAATAGGCCACAGGAACCTTCCGGTCGTCGGGCAGCTGGTGTGTCATGATCGGCTGAGCCTTTGCAGTCGCATCGTTGACCGGGAGCTGAGCTAAATCCAGCTTTCCTAAGATCTTTGCACCTGCTAAGGATGCCAAGACGTGGCTGACCACTGGGACCGGATAGGTGTGGTCCTGCAGGGCCTTATTTATTGTGCATTTGTAGTCTGTGCATATACGGACGTCACCATTGGGCTTCACCGGAGTCACAATTGGGGTCCCCCAGATGGCATGTGACATGGGCTCCAAAACCCCTTGGGCCATGAGTCGATCCAGCTCCCTGTCAATCTTGGGCTTAAGGGCAAACAGGACTCACCTGGACTTCATCTGGATGGTCTGCACCACTGGGTTAAGCTGTAGGGAGATTGGCAGGTGGTGTAACAACTGAGAGTTCAATCAAAGATGGCAGGGAACTCATTGCACACATTATTGAAGTTTGAGGCCCACATGTAGTGCACCCCCGTCATTCTGAAACCCAAGGGTGTGAACCATGACAGTGGTGCAAGGAGCCAATGCGACGGTCTTCGTGGGGTGTGTGGCGGTGGCAGCGGGTCATGAGTCACGGCATGCTGGGTGACAAACCTGATGTGTTTCTTCCTTGTCTGAGAGTTCCGATGCTGAGTGAGTGAAGGCCAGGTGCGCGGAGTGGGTCTGGCGGGCATGCTGAGACTTCTCGAATGTGGTGGCCTCATGTAGCGCCTTCTCCAGGGTGAGCTCCTCATGGCTGATGACTTTGCGGCAGAGTTTCTGCTCTTGGACGCCCATGATAAACTAGTTGAGGAGGGTGTCCTTGAGATCTGGGAACCTGCAGTTGAGGGCCAGCTGACGGAGGTCGGACATGAAGTTGGTGGCTGCCTCGTTGGCCTTTTGTTGGTGTGAGAAGAAGTCCATGCGCCATGCCATCTTGGTTGGTTGAGGTGCGAAATGGCTAGTGAGCACTTTGAGGAGGTCGTCATACAAAGCCTCTTCTAGGGTTTTGGTGCGATGAGGCCCTGGTTGAGACGCAGAGTGGCGATTCCGCAGGTGCTGAGCAGGAGGGCATTCTTTTTCTTGGCGTCCTTGATGTCCTGGAACCTGATGAAGTACTTGAGCAGCTCCACTCAGGATTCCCACAGCTCTGGGTGAGCGGGGTCGAATTCTGGTAGATATCCTGGAACGGCAGTTGTGATCCATGGAATGGTATGATGCGCGGGGTGTTGGAGCTCATTGCACGGTGCAGTGCTGGCTGGATTTGGATCCGGCTCGCTCATCAGGATCCTACCCTCATCGCCGGTGAAATATACTGGGTTCAGACACGTATAGTGATCAGCTCATAGTTTATTAGTGATTCAGCAAGTAGAAAGAAGACTGGAAATCCCTAGCCGAAGCCAGGTATTTATGCATGCAAAAGGTTGCACCCAAAACACTATTTACATTACATTGTTTCTCAGTTGGGGCCACGCCCTCAACGTAAGCGACATAGCGTGTCACTTCCTGTGACGTGCTGGCGGCGGAGAGCTCCCTGAGCCCCCACCGCCAAGGTAAGTAGACTTGGCAACCCCAGTCCGCCACCTCCCCCCCTTGCATATCATGTTCCGTGAGGAAAGGCAAAGGGCCCCCCTCGTATCCATAGACAGCCTTGAATGGGGATACCCCCATGGAGGAATGGAGGGCATTGTTGTAGCAATATTCCGCAAAAGGCAATAAGTCCACTCAGTCATCTTGTTGGTAGTTTGTGAAGCACCTTAAGAACTGTTCCAAAGTCTGATTCACCCTCTCTGTTTGCCCATCGGTTTCTGGCTGACAAGGAGTAGCTGCTTCCAAGTTGTCATCTGTAAATGAGATTTGGGTGTGGAGCCTGTGGGAAGGGTGGTTTTGGGGGAGGGAAGGGATATCAATGGGGTATAATGCCATAGAGGGAGCACCCCCCCCCCATAATCTAAAATGCGGCAAAACGGTGCATTAAGGGCTTGTCCATCGGGGAAAAGGCTCCACTGTGCTTCGGTATGAGGAAAGTGCGTAACGCCTTGCGGGTTATCAGTCTCCTCTTTTTTCCTTTCTTTCATGCAAGTCTTTCCACACTCTCCCAGGCAGCGAAGTCCAAGCGGTGCGGAGCGCTGGGAACTCCTGGGCTGACGTGTCCTCCTAAGCCGGGAACCTTCAGGGTGGGAGCTGCGTGCCCATGCGGAGCAGTCACTGCGTGGCACTCTCCTCCCCAGCCGGCGGTTTGGTTCGCTCGCAGGGCGGGCGGAGGTGGGAAACGGGAGGGAAAGCCGGAGAACGTCGGATTCCCGAGCGCGTCCTTGCAGATGTGCCGATGAGGCGGCAGGTGGCACTGTTGGCATCCTTTGGGTGGCCAATGGCAGGAGCGGGGAGGCGGAGCTTGCGGGAGAGAGCCAGAGTCGGAGTCCGTCCAACTTGGTTCGCGCGCTGCGGCGGCACACAACAGAGGGAGAGCGAGAGACTGGGAGGGAAGGAAGGAAGGAAGGAAGGAAAAGGGAAGGAAGCGGAGCGGCGAGTCTGGCGGCTGCTCTGGCTGGGCGACGTCGGCAGCAGCACCACCAGCTCTCGCTCTGCTGGGACTGCTGCTCCGGCGCCCGGGTTGGCTAGGAAGAAGTCGGCGGGGCAGGTAGGAGCTGAAGCTCGGTCTCGCTCCGGGACGCCTCGCTGCGAGCGGACTCTGTTGCCCCCCCAAGCCCGTTGAGGGTCCCATTCGCCTTTCCCTTCTGCCTCATCCCTCCGACGGCGCTGAGGCGGGCTAGGCTTTCCTAGGCTCCCTTCTCCGATGCGGGGTGGGTGGTGTGGGCACCTTCTCTTCTCACGCTGCTGCCCGCAGTCTCTTCTGTGCCCCACTTAGCGACTTGCAGTCTGATTGCTCGCCGAGTCTTGTGTCTCTTGTATTCAACTGCCGCTTCTTTGTTGCCCTTTTTTTGCTTTTCTAAACCAGAACCGCCCCCCCCCCCGGTTCCTTTCTCAGAAGTCTCCTCTGCACTTTTAGGGATCCTGCCCTTCAGTGTCGTCTTCTCTTCTTTGCCCCGCAGAATTTCTTTGCTCTACAGGTAGGAGGGATTGGTGGGGGCGGGGAGAGCAGAGAGATATACAGCGCAATCCTAAACAAAGTTTACTCCCTCCTCAACCCATTGTCTTAAATGGATTTAGACTGGTGTGACCCGGCTAAGGATTACATGCATCCAAGACCAGTCTTCTTTCTGTTTTATCTCCACTGTGGAAAGTGTCTGCTGCTTTGTGTGTACTGCCCCGCCTGTGCAACCTTTTACCTATCTTCTGCTGCCCTAATCTTTCTCACACAATAAAATCACATATGTGGTAACTCCCTTCCTTTTCCTCCCCATTTCTAATTGAGAAGTTTCCTGTCCACACAGTTGTTGATGTTTTGGGCACCTTGTTCTGTGAAGGTATCCACAGGTGCTTGCCACATCAGCTCTCATAGCTGCTCTCTTTACCAAGTCATTATTCCTTACCCAGAATGATGCCATGTCCTTGGCAACTGTGTGGGTTTTGTGGCATGGTGTTGTAACCAGTTTGCTGGCAGTGGGCTCAGTATCTGGCTGGGAGAGGATTAGGCAGGACGGATAAGTGGATAAGTGTCTTGCGTTGAGAGAATGCAGAAAGGATGCTTGAGACTCCTAGTTGAGACCCTCTCCCCTCTCTGTCCCTCCTCTCCTATGTGCGTATTCTTGTGCAGCTCAGCTTTAACTGTGCTTTGCTGGACAGGACTGACAAAAAGGATCTGCTTCTCTCACCTGGATGATTGCTTTTTCCTGTTCTCTTGAGCTGGCAGCTTGGTGAGCAGTAGCTGTGACCATCTGGTATGCATCCTTGCTCTCCGTGTGCATGTGTGTGGGAATTCATGAAGGCTAAGAGATTTCTGTAGCTGAAATCCTAGAGTGGTAGAATATGATAACAGATTATAGGTTGATAACAGTTTTGCAACTCATACTTCCCCACAGGGGAAAAAAGGAAAGCAAATACATGATTACCTATTTACTCCTTTGTCACCAACACACATTGTTCAGTTCATTTCTCACAGCCCAGCTAACACATTTTTCTTTCCAGCTGTTTGTTCACAGGCTGCTGTGCCGATCAATTAAAAATTCCCAAGACCCACATGCAGTGTAATGCTACTGGTAATGGATAGCCAAGTGTCTGGCCTTCAAAACCCTTTGCATGTGATTAAACTTGGGTTTTTGCGCAGTTTGATTCAACTAAAGTTATGTAGGTAGGCTTTCCTGTATTGATAGCTTTGGGGGGGGGGGGGGACCGGGGAACCTGAATGAAAGATGTGTTTGCTTCATCTCTTTTATCTAGGCAAAGACAAGCACCTACTTTAGTCCAAAGCTTTCTTTTGCCTTTCAAAATATTTATTATATCTTCTGTGGAAGAAATCAATGGACTAAGTAGATGTAGTAATGAAGGACTGGAAAATGCATTGCAGGTTGATTTAAAATTATGATTTTTATGTTGTTCATGAAATGGATGCATCTTCTTAGTGTTTCTGCCGTTTGAGCCCAAATGTATGTATGTAGTCAGTACACAATAGAAACTGCTCCATCCCCCAAAAATGTTGTTAGTATACTTGGAATAACATACAACCTAGAATAGTTCTGAGAGTGGACTGACCCATTGTGCTGAATGGGAAGGTTGGTAAACTGAGGTAGAATTATGGATTTTGGCTTGCCAGCCTCCATGTGGAAGGTGTCATATTTTGCACAAATCTCCACATGAAGTAGCAAATCAGAAAATGGGTTGTCATAAGCCATTCCCCCAATATGTTTGTTTTCTGTATGTAGGGAGTTCTTGTAAGGAATTAGTAAAAAATGCAATTCCACATTTATAATCTGAATCAGTATATATTGCCAGCCCACTCAACCACCTTAATATGTGTATTAGTAGCATGGTTTAAATAACTGTGCAGCACAATTACTGTGGTAATATCCGAAAGTGTTACAGTGGACTGCAGCACATCAAACTGCAGGTATGATGTGCTTTTTACTATGGTAGTTTTCTAACTGATGGGAGGTTTTTTTTAAAAAGGTAGGGGAACGTAAAAAAATGTTGCTCCCTGCCTGCAGTTGACAAATGGTACATTATATATCCCTTCATTCTTCTGGATGTATAAACCAGGCCTTATAGACAGCTCTAATCCTGATGCCCTGACATCTATGAAAGGAGGATTAGAACAGGTAGTGGGAGGGTGTGATTGGGATGAAAGAAAAATCTTGTTAGTCTTAATCTTGTAATGAAAGTGACTAGAAGTACTAACACAGAACATTAAGATCTCATGTATACCTTATCTATAGGTAAATATGGGTTGTTTCTAACTTCCTGTGCATGGTGTACTATTCTAAATTTGTAAAATGGGTGCTATTATGTCCCTGTGCCCAAGGTCCTACAAATTACAGCTGAATTTGGTAGCCAGGTATTGTTTACTACTAGCCAACTATGAAAGCCAATCCCATGACAGTTTATAATTACAAAATAATTCCTTGGTAAATAAGGCCTTATATTGACTGTATGTATGCGTCAGAAGCATTCCTCCATTCTGAGAAGAAACCTCAAAAATGAAATAAAATGGGGCCAACCCTTGCCATCCCAGACTGTTGGTAGTTATGAAAAAGTTCCCTCAAATTGATAAAAGTCAGGGTTAGAATAAGAGGAGAAAGTTCAAAAAAAATTATGGGGGAAATTCATTTCAGGGACACATAAGATTACCAGCTCCAGATTGGGAAATACTTGGAGATTTGGGGGATGGAGCCCGAGGAGGGCAGGGTTTGGTGAGGGGAAGGGGCTTCAATGGGGTATAATGCCATAGGATCCACTTTTCAAAGTGGCCATTTTCAGGTGAACTGATCTCTATCACCTGGAGATCAGTTGTAATCTTGGGAGATCTCCAACCACCACCTGGAGCTTGGCAACCGTAGAAACACATTAATTTGGATGAAGGTGGATGTCTTGCTAGATTTTGATGGGAATGCATGCTGGGACATTAGCTTCATGACATATACTGGTTATCTAGTGTAAACTAGTGACTAGAGTGTTGTCCTAGAACTGGGAACGTGAAGTTTTCTGTGTAACCTTGGGGCAGTCATTCTCTCTCAGGCTGTCATACCTCATGTGGTTGTTGTAGACATATAATGGTGGAAAGAAAAATACTGCAAATCACCTTTCACTTAGTGGAGGAAGTCTGGAATGAACATGGGTCAGGTAGATCCAAAGTTTCCTTTGATCAGAGGGAAATCTTCCGGCTCCCCTCATATGGGGGACAAAACTGAACAGGAAATAGAGTTCTCCTGGGCTGAGGGACAAGGGTGGGCTACGTCTTATTTCACTAATAAGCAAGAAATCCTAGTCTTAATCTCTTCACAATTTCTCATGATTTCATGAAAGCTATAGTGAAAGTTTTAGTATTTAAATAGATCTGGAGATAATCCTGGTTATTATTACCACAATAAAAGCGAACCTCTAACCCAGGGATCATCAGCCTTTTCCGAGTTATTAAAAATATCCTGAGCTATTAACCCTGCCCCCAGCATCTTACCACATTTTGTTCTGTCCTAGAAACAAAAGTGGCTCTGGGAAGAGCACCAGAAATGAAACTGTCAGCAAAGCAGCCCGGGGAAATATCCTATGAAAACAGCACTGAATGGAAGATGACACCCCTAGAAAATGTTATACACAAAAAAGTTTTTTATTGCTGAATGTGACTGTAATTTGTATCTAGATTTAAGATGACCTCCCGTTTTGATGCCATACCAGAAGAATTTTGTCCTGCATTTGAGTAAATACAGTTAAGATTTTTTTTTTGAACCTAGAGAATATCTCAGTCTTTTCCTGGGTGTTCTAGAGGATGTATGAGCTCCTATATTGTATCTACCACGCTACCAGTGGCCCATGAACTACATTTGGAGACTCATTCTGATCCTAACCCAACTTCTCCCTAATTTCTCATAATTTAATTAAAAAGCTTCATCTAATTGAATCCTGGAGCCGATATAGATGGAGACAGTATAGGATGCTATTGGCTAAGAAATTAAATTATTTACCACTGAGTAGTGTAAAGATAACATTTAAATAAGCAATAACAAGAACTTCATGTGCATGCATTTTTATGTCATACAACAAAACATATTCTGCTGTGAAATGATAAATGAACTTAGTTCTTCTACTGAGGATCACCAACAGACGCAACAAGAAATCAGTGATGAAAAAACTAGTCAACACCGTGAAGTTTCTAGGCACCATGGCTCTGGTGTAAAATATTGGAATAGTTTTCCATGCATCATGTTTTTTCATGCTAAAGAATCTGAAAAATACTTATTTCACTACATTGTTTTTGGTATCTTTAGTTATCTGTTCTTTAGCAAAAAGTAGTATTGACTCCCTTTTAATATGAGTGTTAGGGTCATTCAGATGTCACAATAAATTGTGGTTTATTAATCTGCTAAGTGTAAGGAATGAATTTTGGCTTGTGCATACATCCTTCTTGGTCTTCTTTTTCTGTTTTTGCTGCTCTCTAGTAAGAAAGACATAATTGTTGTACTGCCATCTACGTGACCAGGCAGCTGCATGGGGTGGAATGACTCTTCTATTGTTGTTGTATAGTCGCACAGTCAAGTTTGACTCTTCACGACCCGATGGACCACATCACACCAGGCCCTTCTGTCTTCTGTTGTCCTCCATAGTTTGCTCAATTTCATGTTCATTGAATCAATAACACTGTCTAACCATCTCATCCTTTGCCGTCCCCTTCTTCTTTGACCATCAATCTTTCCCAGTGTCAGGGTCTTCTCCAGCGAGTGCTCCCTTCTCATTTGGTGGCCAAAGTATTTGAGCTTCAGCTTCAGTATCTGGTCTTCCAGGGAACATTCAGGGTTGATTTCTTTTAGGATTGGCTGATTTGATCTCCTTGCAGTCCAAAGGACTCTCAAGAGTCTTCTCTTGAGCCATAATTCAAAAGCATCTATTCTTCGGTGCTTGGCCTTCCTTATGGTCTAGGTCTTGCAGCCATACATTACTACTGGGAATACCACTGCTTTGCCCATACAGATTTTTGTTGGCAGGGTGATGTCTCTACTTTTTATTATGCTGTCTAGGTTTGCCATAGCTTTCCTCCCAAGGAGCAGGCATCTTTTGATTTCATGGCTGCAGTCACCATCTGCAGTGACTTGGATCCCAGGAACATGAATTCTATCAAGGCTTCCATGATTCCCCGTTCTATTTGCCAAGGAGTGATGGGGCCGGATGCCATGATCTTAGGTTTTTTGATGTTCAGTTTCAAGCCAACTTTTGTGCTTTCCTGTGTCACCCTTAGCAAGAGGCTCTTGAGGTCCTCTTCATTTTCTGCCATTAGAGTGGTATTGTCTGCACATCTCAGGTTGTTGATGTTTTTCCTGGCAATCTTAATTCCAGTTTGTGATTTATCCAGGCCGGCATTTTGCACCATTTTTTAAGACTTTTAATAGCTCAGCTGGAATACCATCACCTCTACTAGCTTTGTTGTTAGTAATGCTTTCTAAGACCCATTTGACTTCACACTATAGGATGTCTGGCTCAAGGTCAGTGATCCCCTGTTGTGGTTGTCAAGGACATTGAGGTCCTTCTGGTGTAGTTCTTCTATGTATTCTTGCTATCTCTTCCTAATCTCCTCTGCTTCTGTTAAGTCCCTACTGTTTTTCTCCTTTATCATGACCAGCTTTGCACAGAACATTCCCTTGATTTCTCTGATTTTCTTGGAAGAGATCTCTAGTCCTTCCCACTCTATTGTATTGACTTCACATTCTAGAATGTCTGGCTCGAGGTCAGTGATCACCCTGTCATGGTTGTCAAGGACATTGAGGTCCTTCTGTGTATTGAGGTCTTCTGTGTATTCTTGCCACCTCTTCCTAATCTCCTCTGCTTCTGTTAGGTCCCTACCGTTTTTGTCCTTTATCATGGCCAGCTTTGCACGAACATTCCCTTGATTTCTACGATTTTCTTGAAGAGATCTCTACTCCTTCCCATTCTATTGTTTTCCTCTATTACTTTGCATTGTTCATTCAGGAAATGTTCATCTCTCTTTGTTGTTCTCTGGAAATCTGCATTCAGTTGGGTAAATCTTTCCTTTCACCTTTGCCTTTCGCTTTCCTTTTTACCTCTGCTATTTGGAAAGCCTCATCAGACAGCCACTTTGCTTTCTTGCATTTCTTTTTCTTTGGGATGGTGCTGATTGCTGGCTCCTGTACAATGCCATGAACCTCCGTCCATAGTTCTTCAGGCACTCTGTCGATCAAATCTAATCCCTTAAACCTATTCTTCACCTCCACTGTATATTCATAAGGGATGTGATCTAGGTCAAACCTGAATGGCCTAGTGGTTTTCCCAACTTTCTTCAGTTTAAGCCTGAATTGTGCAATGAGTAGCTCATGATCTGAACCACAGTCAGCTCCAGGTCTGGTTTTTACTGACTGTATAAAGCTTTTCCATCTTTGACTGCAAGTGATATAATCAATCTGATTTCGGTGTTGCCCATCTGGTGATGTCCACGTGTAGAGTTAGGTTGTTGGAAGAGTGTGTTTGCTATGACCAGGCCGCTCATTCTCCCGGAGCTCTCCGGTACGTCACTCCGGAAGAGACGCCCCGCCCCCTTCTTCACACTGCCCTCTGCTTCTCCTCATTCTGTTAGAGAATGAGGACGAAGCAGGAGGGTAAGTAGGCTTCCCCTCTCCCACACCCCGTCGCTGCTTTCTCCCTGCCACGTGGAGCAGCTGGGAGGAGGCCCCCACCTCCCCCAGCCCCGTCGCTGCTTCTCCTGGCCATGTGGAGTGGCTGGGAGGAGGCCCCCACCTCCTCCAGCCCCGTCGCTGCTTTCTCCCTGCTGCGTGGAGTGGCCGGGAGGAGGCCCCCACCTCCCCCAGCCCTGTCGCTGCTTCTCCCGGCTGCGTGGAGGCCCCCCTGCGCCCTGGAGATCTGCTGCTGCTGCCAGCGCAAAACACCTGGCCCAGCTCATCTCTCGCTCACTCCAGGCTCTGCGGACCCCGCAGAGCCTGGAGCGAGCAAAAGATGAGCCGGGCTGGGCATCCTGTGCTAGCAGCAGCAGCAGCAGACCCCCTGGGGGGGAGAGATCGGTGGGCTTCCCACGTGGCCCCGGCCCCAGGGGGGAGGGCAGGTGAGGTGCGGCGTGGGTCTGGCTCGGGAAGCCCACTGATCCCCCCCCCCACGCCCTGGAGATCTGCTGCTGCTGCTGCCAGCGCAGGACGCCTGGCCCCGCTCATCTCTTGCTCGCTCGCTTCAGGCTCTGCAGGGCGAGCAAGAGATGAGCCAGGCTGGGCGTCCTGCGCTGGCAGCAGCAGCAGACCCCCGGTCTGAGATGACTCATAGCTTTAATGCCGGTCAAAGAAGCTTTGGTGTTAAACAGGAAAAATGATTTTGTCTTTTTGGTTCAGTGGACTAAAGACATTCTTCCACATGCCTTTAAAATTGCCTTCAAATCTCTCTAGCACTGTTTGTGTGTATGTGTAAACACAGGGCAGCAACCAAAATATGGGTTTTAATTCTATGTTGTCTTGCAAGCTTTGTTGGTAAGGTGATGTGGGGGTGTACATTGTAGCCTATGTGGATGAAGATTCACTGGAAAGAATGCACAAAAAGCATTTCCATATCACTTGTGTGAACAGGTAACTAGTTTGCATTTAGTGACTTTTGAGTACATTCCAAACTGTATGAGTGTGCAAAACTGTATGAGTGGGTGTGGGTGTGCATTCCAAACTGTATGAGTGTGCAAAAAATGTGGGATTTGCGGAAGCATCCTTTTAACTTCTTTATTATTGGTTCTAAATAATTTATTAGCAAGTCAGTAGTTGTTTTCAGTATCTCCAGATGTAACTTCAGTCAGTCCAGATGACGTGCTCACAGAGTGTACTCCTTACCCATGGGACTGTTTCTCCACAGGTTCAGGCAGATAGAAGGAAGCACTCTCATTCTGTAGGCATGGGGGTGCCTCTTCTGGTGCAGTGGCAGACCTAGATTTTTGGGACCCTGAAGCTTGAACAGTTATGGGGGCCCCTTCTCAACCAGCAACAATAGGCCAACATCCAACAAGGCCATGTGAAATGGGTATTAGAGCATATTCTACCTTAGAAGGTAGGGGGCACCCTCCCCCGCTGTGGGGGTCGTTGGAGCATCGGAGCCCGGTGGACAGTGAAAGCGGCAAGCGGTGAGCGGCGAAGATGGCGTCCGGGTACATCGGAGGCGGAGAGGCGGAGCCAGGATGACACGCGAGCGTGGACGGCGCAGGCGGGGCAGGGCCGCGAGGACTGAGCCAAGGCCGCGCCGGAGCATGCCGCATGACAGAAGGGCCCAACCGATCCGCCACTGAAAGACTGCCAGAAAGGAGCCAGAAGCCGAGTGACGCCGAAGTCGACGTAGCCGACCTGGGAGAAAAACCCCTCCACTGGGTGCCGGTAGGGATTGTCCCCACCCCTAATAATCGTGGCCATAGGTTAGGGATAAATGAGTAGCTGTAGCCGCTCAGAGACCCCTTAGGGAGTTAGAGGGGGGTAGTAAGCTTAAATAAATAAATAAATAATAAACAAATTCTAAGGTCAATATTAAGTACCCCAACCCATTGACTATATGATTCTGTCAGTAAAATAGCCTTATTTTAATAAAAGGTAAAGGTTTTCCTTGCTCAAAAGTTAGGGAAATCCAACTCTAGTGGCCGGTGCTCATCTCCATTTCCAAGATGAAGAGTCAGCACTGTCCGAAGACTTCTCAACAAACACTTAAAAATGCTTTTAAAAACTCCATCAATTTTGCTGGGGGAAAAAATCACTCGTTAAAAATAGTTGCTTCAGAGCCCCTTCAGGACTAGGGACCCTGAAGCTTAAGTTTCATTAGTTTCACAGTAGATCCGCCCCTACTCTGGTGTCTTCCCTGTCTTTGTCCCATCACATCTGGCTTCCTGAACTGAGAAAAAGACCTTAGTCCTCAGAGTAAGATACAGAATGGGGCAGGGTTTGACGCCCTTGACTGTATGCCCTCTAGTTCTGATTTTAAAGGACACATGATAGGGAGGGGTTACCTGCATTTTCCCTCTTCTGGGGTTAATAGCAGCTGGTGGGGAAGGGGTTGTATGAGGAGAAATGTAGCTGCTTAGTTCTTTTATGCAGAGAGATCTTAGATCTAGAACCAGCAGTTCTCTCTCACGTAGATGATCTGATCCTTCATCTTAATTCAGGAAACATGCCTCCAGAGCAAACTAATTTATGCAGTAGCCAAATTGCTCACTCATAGCTTTAATGCCAGTCGCTCACATAGGAGCATCCCGGGATGTGATATCAGAGTAATGTGACAGGAAGGACCATAAGTTATAACCAACAGACCGAAAGGGCCAAGGACAAGAAACAAAAAACAGTCATCAAGAGGTTCCGGCGATGTCAGGGGGTGTGGCCTTATGACACTTCCGATGTCAGGGGGTGTGGCATATGCTAATGAGTTATGCTAATGAGCTCCGGCAGCTCTCTTTCTACAAAAAGACCCCTGGCTATAACCAACGTGTTCCCTTGACAAAACTCTGTTAGCCTTTGCCCGGCTTCATTTTGTTCTCCAAGGCCAAACATGTCTGTTATTCCAGTTACCTTTTGACTTCCTACTTTAGCATTCCAGTCCCCTATGATGATAAGGTGTCATCGATGGCAACGAACATGAAATTGAGCCAACTTCAGAGGACAGCGGAAGACAGGAGGGCCTGGCGGGAGCTGGTCCATGGGGTTGCGAAGAGTCAGACTCGACTGTGCGAATGAACAACAACAACAATGATGATAAGGATATCTTTTTTTGGTGTTCTAGGAGGTGATGTAGGTCTTTATAGAACTAGTGCACTTCAACCTCTTCTGCATCAGTGGTTAGGGCATAGACTTGGATTACTGTGATGTTGAATGGCTTGCTTTGGATTCGGACCAAGATCATTCTGTCGTTTTTGAGACTGTATCCCATTACTGCCTTTTCACTCTCTTGTTGACTATAAAGGCCACACCATTTTTTCTATGGGATTCTTGGCCACAGTAGCAGATATAATGGTCTTCTGAGTTAAATTTGCCCATTCTTGTCCGCTTTAGTTCACTGATTCCTACAATATCGATGTTCAGTCTTGCCATTTCATTTTTTACCACATCCAACTTACCTTGATTCATAGATCTTACATTCCAGGTTCCTATGTAGTATTGTTCTTTGCAGCATCGGACTTTGCAGCATCGGACTTTCCAGTTTGGTGTAGTGGTTAAGTGTGCGGACTCTAATCTGGGAGAACCGGGTTTGATTCCCCACTCCTCCACTTGCACCTGCTGATGTGACCTTGGGTCAGTCACAAGCTCTGGCACAGCTGTCCTTGAAAAAGAGCAGTTTGTGTCAGAGTTCTCTCAGCCCCACCCACCTCACAGGGTGTCTGTTGTGGGGAGGGGAAGGGAAAGGACTTTGTAAGCCGCTCTGAGACTCCAAGTGAAGGGCGGGGTATAAATCCAATCTCTTCTTCTTCTTCTTCTCCTTTCACCATCAGACACATCCACAGCCGAGAATCTTTTAGGCTTTGGCCCAGCTGCTTCATTCTTTCTGGGGTTACTTGTACTTGCCTTCTGCTCTTCCCCGGTAGCATATTGGACATCTTCCAACCTGAGGGGCTTATCTTCTGGTGTCATATCTTTTAGCCTTTTGTTACTGTTTATGGGGTTTTCTTGGCAAAGATACTTGAGTGGGTTGCCATTTCCTTTTCCAGTGGATCACGTTTTGTCTCTACAGACTGTGAATTCAGTTGTCACAGCAAACCACAATTAATATAAAATGTGATTAACAATTATCCCCAAGCCCTCATTCGAAATCCTGGTTTGGTAGTAAACAACATCTCCCTTTTGTTATACTTGGCTACTTTTGGATTGAGCTCTGATTTATCTTGATGTCTGGTGAACAGTGAATACAATTTCTGTTCTAAAATCGGACTATTCTTGCAGAATGGTTCTCCTGTATGATTAGGGTTATTTTGTAAAATAGATGTAATTTCACGTTATGTAATGCTCCAAGAAGTAGATGAGGGCACAGTAAGAAAAACTGGCTTGGATGATAACAGAATGTTCCTTCAACTTCTCTGTCTTTGTCCTCCTTCATTAATATGTAATACAGTGACTTGGAAATCTAGTTCATTCATTTACATTTTCTTATCAATTTTCTTTTTAAACTTCAATATCTGCAAGTAATTTTGGTGTTCCTGTTACGATGGCAGTATAGGATATCCATGGGGTTGCAAACTTGATGTTGGGAAATTCCAGGAACCTGGGGAGAGCAAGGTGTAGGAAGGGGAGGTGTCAAGTCCCAGAAGTATAAGTTGCTTTGAAATGCAGCTTGTCTGAAAAGAGCTGAGGAAAGCCACTTTCCTCACAATATAAATTTCCTCACAACACAAAAGTCTTCTTTCGCTGTTATGAAGGCTTATGTAGGTTGGCAAATCTAAGTGTTGTACAACTTGTTTCTTTTAATTAATTATGAGCAAGTGGTGATTGTAATTACCGTAGAGAGGGAAAGAAATCCATATCTGGTCATTCACATCTTGGCAGTTGGGTATTTAGGTCATCTTGCTTTAATTATATAATACGTTCATACTCTGTGCTTGAGATGCAATATGCTGTGTAAGCCCCCAAAAATGATTCTTTGGTGATATATGCTGGATGAGATCATATGGTAATCTGTTAAGAATTTAAAGTATCTTAAAATGAATGTGTATTGTAAATCTGTTTTCCATTTTTATTTATGGATTATGAGTTGCTTTTTCACTAAATGTTTGTAAAATGACTTAAAATATTTTATCAAGGTAGAGTGGATACATGTTTTTATGCCTGTGTTCGGGCATATACTTCCTCTGTATATAGAGCTTGTATTGACCATCATAACTAATGGCCACTGATGGATCTGTACTCCTGCACGAATTGATCAAATCCCCTTTTAAAAATTTCTGGCCCAGTAGATGTCACCTCTTTTAATTGTGCAGCATGTGATAAACTTCCTCCAGGCTGCCCTGAACCTACTGCCAATCAAGTTCACTATGGGCGAACTCTTACAGTGAGGCAGAAAAAAATCTCACTTCATTTTCTGCACATATTTCATTAGTTTATAAGCCTCTATATTTATATACCTAATCTGTCTGTAAGCCTTCATAACTGTGAAAGAAGAAGAGGTGGCTTTCCTCAGCTCTTTTCGGACAAGCTGATGTGCCAAAAATAAATGCTCAGGTTATGACCAAGAGATGCAATTTCTGGATACCATAAATGATTGAATCTTGGAAAAGTTAGTTATAGAAACCTTAGCCTTAGTCATGAATCGTGTGTAGGATCTAATATAAAACATAAGCCTTGCTGAACCAGTTGCAAACAGTGGCCACAACACGATTAAATCCAGCATGTAAGAAAAGGGGAAGCTGGCAGAAATTCAGTACAACCACATTTGATTTCAAAAGACATGTCTCTGAGATGAAGATATAAGATGAAAGAATAAAGAGGAACAGAACTTTCCAGGATATTTAAATTTCAAATATTTAAAGCTTAGAATGTATATCACAGTTTAAGAATGTTTTAATCAAATCTAAGCAAATGTTAGCCTGGTTAATTAAGGAAGTCATAAAATTTATACTTCCTTCAAAAAGTAGTTCAAAGGAGAGCAAACTACCAAAACATATAAATTGACATATATAAGGAAAATGAGAATTTAAGGAGCACATTACTAAACACATTAAGACATTGGGTGCAGGAAGCTGGCCAGACACTGGGGTCAATAAATAGCAAAAGGGTGAAAGTGTCTATGAAAGAGGATGTGGAATTTTCAGAGAAGCTGAATGGGTTGGATTTAGCCAGGTTTCTTAAAAAATGGGATCCAGGAGGCAGTCAAGAAATCACAGGACATTGATGGGAACTGTTAAATATTAGCGCTATTACTCATATAGAGAAAGGCCTGATAGGTCTTGCAAAGGGAAAGTCCTGCTGTACCAACTTCTTTAGAGTTGTTTGAATGATAACATGCATGTGGACAAGTGTAATAAAGCAGCAGTCATTTACTTATACTTCCAGATAGTTTTTGACAGAATCTCTCACCGAAGACCCTTAAGTAAACCTAGCATTGAATAAGAGGCGGTGGGGGGGACCTTTTGTGGGGTTAAGCAACACAACATAAGATATGTGTATAGTCTGCAAGAGATCTGCTTTAGGTTGGTGCTATTTCATTTGCTCATAAATGATCTGGAATTGGGTGAAGAGGCCATGTTTACAGATGAAGCCAAATTATTTAGAGTGGTGAAAACTAAAGGGGATTGTCAAGAATGGGAAATAACATGGCAAGCACTTTTCACCACTGCAGACAACTGTTTCTCCAATAATATAAACAGATTCAATAAAATTCCCAAGCTCTTCAGAGTATCTGTCAAAGAAAGTTGAAAACCTCCATCTATCGTAGGAAGTAAGACACCCAGTTGAAAAGCTGGACAAAAAGAAATGTTTTGGCCTGGTGCCTAGGAGGCAATAGATTCCCCTCCCATGTACCTGAACTTAGAAAATGAATAGAAATGATGTTTTAATACCTTTTTCTTCATCTGGCAAAGCCCTCTTTTCAATAAAATTTAGTGTTTCCCTACTTGGTGTGACCTTAATCTCTCCCAATTTATGAGCTATAACAGTTTACAAGCCAAACCACAGCTATAGAATCACAAGACTCGGGGCTTTGTATAAAAAAAGGATAAGAAAGAAGCCACCATGAGTCTGTCTAATAGGTCTTCACACAAACTTTCAATAACCCACCTATTATCACTGGGATACCCATGGAGGGAAAAGATAGGCCACTCTAACTAGGCAGAAACTTCCCCTCTCCCATTAACTTTTGCTAAGTGAAGCATCCAAATCACCTCACTGTTGCACCATCCAGCAGAACAACCACTGACAAAAAAAGAGTAGACCAGTAACCAGATTTTCCTACTCAAATATCCTTTCAAACTTTAATGGCTGATCCAAAGGAATGAGCTCTTTTGGGTAACCAGCTAACACTAAAATACTACCAGGAGATACTCTGTTCTCTAGGAGTTTACCAGTATGGTGCAGTGGAACTCCTATATCCAAGGCCAGTTTTGGCTTAACTATGGTATTGATGGCTTTTCTGTATGCATCGGCGCTATGAAGAAGAGGAGATTTGATTTATACCTCGTCCTTCACTACCTGAAGGAGTCAGAGTGGCTTACAATCTCCTTTCCCTTCCCCTCTCCAGAACAGACATACTGTGAGGTAGGTAGGGCTAAGAGAGATCTTTCAAGAACTGCTCATGAAATAACAGCTCTGAAAGGACTTGTAACCAATGTTCCCTCTAAGCTCCACCGTGTTGTGAGCAATTTTTTATTTATTTTTTATTTATTTATATTTGAATTTATATCCCGCCCAACCCCGAAGGCTCAGGGCGGCTAACAAGGGCACCATGTGCCAAGGTTAAAACAGTAAACACATAGTTTAAAAACAATAAATTACAATAAAATACAATAACACATTTACAAACATATTTAGACAAGGTGGGTAGATCTTAACTTCCATAACTACTTCCTAAGATCTTATCATCTAAGCCGTGCCCAGGCGCCTCGCTCCCCCCTTGGGGGGCCAGGCAATCATGATGTTAATACGCCAGAGCATAGGGGGCAAAGGTGGAATAGTGGCGGCGGCGGCTCCTACTCAAAGGCCTGGCAGAAGAGCTCCATCTTGCAGGCTCTGCGGAACTGAGAGAGGTCCCGCCGGGCCCAGATCTCCTCTGGGAGCTCCTTCCACCAGGTAGGAGCCACCACCGAAAATGCCTTGGTCCTGGTCACCGCAAATTTAATGTCTCTCGGGCCTGGAATTTCCAGGAGATGACGCCCCCCACCCCCCGACCGTAGTGCCCTTGGGGGAACATATGGAGAAAGGCTCAGGTAGGCTGGACCCTGGCCATAGAGGGCTTTAAAGGTCAAAACCAGCACTTTGAAGCGAATCCGGTACAGTATCAGCAGCCAGTGCAGTGCTTTCAGCACAGGCCAAATGTGGTCCCTCATCGAGAGACCCATCAATGTAAGCGAAGAAAGCTAGTAGTGTTAAAGTTGTGAGTGAGTCTACATTTGACTATTGCATACATTATTTTTAGAAGACTTTTTCAATAACCTTGTAAAAATCTCAGAATTATTTTTTAAATTATATTTAAAACTATATTTTAAGAATAATTTAAACATAAGAGAAAATAGAGTCAAGTCAAATTTCATTGCACAAAATGTTGTCCTCTACAGAGGTAGACCTGGCCTCCTGAGAACAGGTCTACCCGCCCCAGTCCACTATATTGGTAGACCTGATCTTGGACCGTCATTCTGTGCTGACCCTTAGAAAACATACCAGCACTTAGGGGAAGAAAAAAACTCTTGCAGTCTACTTTGGTTTTTTTAGTGAAATATGACAATCAGCATTACAGGCAATGTTCCCTCTAAGCTGTGGAGTCTTGTGTACAAAAATTCTACGTTGTGAGCTACTGGCATTAAAGTTGTGAGCAAGAGATTTGGCTACTGCATAAATTACTTTGCTCCGGAGCCATCCTTCCTGAGCTAAGACGAAAATGTGTGAGCTGGAGGCTAAAAAACTGTGAGCTAGGTCACACTAACTCAGCTTAGAGGGAACACTGATTACAGGCCAAGTATAACAGAGGTGAAACAATCACTGTCAGAACCCTGTCTAACCTGACAAGCAGGAAGTTGCTTAAATGTTGTCAACCTGCCCAAAGCACTTATTTATTCAAATATTTATATCCCACTTTTCCCTGTGACACAAGGCAGCTTACAAATCATACTGAAAAGCATAATAGGGGTGTGTAAAAAAATTGGTGATTCTGGCTGAATTATAGTCTATGGGGATCATTATAGTCAGTGAGCCCCCTAGTGTTAGCCAAATAACAATAGGCTATAATGGAGAATTGATCCAGGGGTTTCTGGGGGGCTGTTTTTTTTGAGGTAGAGGCACCAAATTTGGAGCATAGCTGCTGGTACCTCTCTTCAACCCCCCACAAGTTTCAAAAAGATTGGACCAGGGGGTCCAATTCTATGGGTTCCAGAAGGAGGTGCACCATCCTTCATTGTTTCCTATAGAACGGAAAAAAAAATGTGAGTTGAAGCTAAAATGCTCTGAGCAGCCCTTTGAAATGTTGTGCGCCGGTGCCCTTATCACAGCTTAGGGAGAACTGTGCTTGTAACTGGCACAAGGTCACACTGGCAGCTGCATGCGGAGGAGTGGGGAATCAAACCCAGTTTTCCCAGATTAGAGTCCGCGCTCCTAACCACTACTCCAAACTGGCTCTCAAATGGATCGAATGCTCATATCCTGTATTAGTTTTGAAACTGAAAGCTTGATTTAAATGTTTTTAATATAAATCAGTCCATTCTCTTGAGAACAGACCTCAGAGGACTCAGATGTGTTGAAGCAGTTCTGAGTAGAAAAATGCAATTGGTTGATAGTCTTATTCTATTATATCAGAAAAAGTTTCATCTTTTTTTTCTTTTTTGTATTATTTATATGTGTGTGCGCACATGTGTGTTTGAATGTGTGTGCACCTGGAGGTCATGGCGACCTCTTAACTCTGCTTGTATAACATCCAGTAGCTTCTTTTCTATCTTTGGATAATTTAGGGCACACAGAGACTTCATAGTGCTGTGCTTTGCGTCTATTTTTACTTGACATTCTTCTCTCTAACCTGTGGGACTGACCTTTAGATACTGTTAATGATTATTTAATGATGGCAAACTAACGAAATACGCAATTGTCTCCCACTTTTAAGTGCTATTACTGGTCTTTTTATTTTTTTTAAAAAAGCCTGCTGATGTGTTTGCATTAGTTTGTCTTTTTCCATTTTTCAGAAGATATCTGCTTTTAAAACACAAGTTTTTATGCAGGCGTTTAAATAGCTCTCTGACTTGGATGATGATAACTATGATGATTATTTTGCAAATACCTAAATGGAAAACTTAATGTTTTCATTTTGAAGATTTGAGGAGGAGAGGAGGAGAAACATGTTCAGCCACAGCAGCTCTACTTCTAGTTGGCCAAATGTAGCCTGCAATCCATTTAATAATGCTGATGTTGTTCACTTGCCCTATCTCCCAATTCTACACCAAAAATTAACATATTTAGACATAACTGCATCCCAAGGAAATGTGTCTGCAAGTATGGCGTGTGTGTGTGTGGATGTGTGTGGATGCAGCACAGCTAGAGAAACATTTGTTTTGAATCCTGGTGGTGGCCATTGTCTAGTACACCAGTAGTGTTTCCGGAGCAAAGGTAGAGTAGGTGTGCCTCTGTGCACTTTTGTGCAGTTTGCAGGGGCCATCAATTTTAAAAGTGGCTTTAGGCACTCTTCTCTTTCCCACTCCAGGAATAAGTGAAAATCTAAGAAGGCAAATAATAGGAAACCACAGATGGAAACATTTTCATGGGCAAGCTTTACCAATACATATGCATATACATATTGAAAACTGTTTTGTTTTTTAAAAGTAGGTGGGTAAATTGTATGAGACACACGTAGCAATTCATAACATGGATGGTTCAGGCTCGCCTGTTCCTGCCAGATCTTGGGAACCAGGCAGGGTTGGCCCTGGTTAGTATTTGGATGGGAGACCACCTAGGGATTACAAGGTTATGTCACAGAGGCAGGCCATGGAAAAACATGGGATCCCCATAAGTCAGGTGTGACTTGATGGCACTACGCATACAATGTAGAAATAAGAATTGAATTAAAAATAAACTTTTGTAAATTGGGGCTAGTGCTCCTTATAATCCAACCCTTGGATAGGAAGTGCCCAATGTTTTGGCAAGTTATAGCCATGTAAAACGCAACATATCCTGTCCACGATCAGTGAGGTCCCAATTAGCTGGGAACCAACTGCCCCAAGGAGCATATCACAGTGCCAGCAACAGACAGGAAGTAGTGGTTGCTTGGGCAGACAGGCTGACGGAATGAACTGCATTGGGCTGGGAGCCAAAGCACAGTTGCCTTGGCAACATGGCCTCCCACCTAAGTGTCTTGTGAGGTTTCCCTGTGAGATAGGGCACATGTGTAGGCTATGTTGGCCTGTTTAAGGTTGATGTGTTCAGTGGCTAATGAGGAGAAGAGTGAAAAGCTGAAGTCCAGGAGGAAATGTTAATCTCTTCACTCCTAAAACAGAGACCTCATGCAAAGAGGATATTAGATGGCAAGAAATTAACCCCTCTTGGCAATGCTAAAAGTGAGAGTGCCCTGGTTAGAATCTGGAGGAAGATAGCAGGCAGTAGGTATCTGGCACTCCAAAAGACACAGAACTACACACTGAGTAAGATTAGGAACTGCTTTAAAATATTTTGCAACTATATGCCTGTCTCCTCAGCTTTTACTTGAAAGAGAACTGAAATTCAGATTGATTTTTTTAATGAAAAGTTGTCTGAAGACCTAAAAGCTTTTTAATTTGACAGATTATAGTACATTATTTTGAGTTTTAATAGACAGGAGTTTAGTTTTTCTTTGCCACGGAAATACAGCCCATGCTGTAGCATCTCCTACGTAAATGTATCTAAAATTCCCCTCATGCTTTAAAAGTGAAGTCATGTACATCTGTCTTACAGATGTCAATTTTAACCGCCTTCATATAGTGGTAGAATGTGGGATTTCTTCCGCAGCAATTTAATTCCTTGGTTTTCATTGTAGTAACCTAAAAATGTGCAGAATGATTTGAAGCTTTTTAAAGACCAGTCATTTGGACAGGTCTGTAATAAGCTTAGCTTAGCAGTAACACTTCCCAGCAGCGTCTTGGAGGACAGTTTCTCAACTTGTGCCAGCATAAGAGAAACTGCCAAGTTTTACTCCATATTCTCAGTAATACTTTTGTACTCACAGATTCAAGGAATAAAGATGGCTTACATTTTCAAATGCAGTGCAGAACTGGCAAAATACATTCAATGTAAACTTTTTACAAAATTATTTATTTATTTCTTCACATTTATAGCCCACCCTTCTCAGAGGCAGGCTCAGGGCAGGTAACAACACTTCGTTTATACAAAATATATTAGTTAATACAATAAAATTCAAGTTTAAAACATAATCATAAATATTAAAATGGTGGTCACAGCTGATAACAAGAAATTTTCTGGTTGTGGGATGTTCCTGGCCATAGCTAGTATTTGTTAACAAAGAGACAAACACTTCAGGGAGGCCATACATGGACATCCACTGCCTCAGCCAAAGGCCTGGTGGAACAGCTACGTCTTGCAGGCCCTACAGAATTGAAATAAATCCCGCAGGGCCCTGATCTCAGTAGGGAGCATGTTCCACCAGGCAGGGGCCATGGCAGAAAAGGCCCTGGCCCTGGTTGAGGCAAGAAGGACGTCTTTTGGGCCAGGGACTACCAGGAGGTGTTGATCCATAGAGCGTAGTGCTCTTCGGGGCATAAATGGGAAGAGGTGGCCCCTCAGATATGTTGGTCCCAGGCCGTGTAAGGATTTAAAGGTTATTACTGTTAAGTACGAGACTCAACACAGCTAGTGAACAGTGAATCAGCTTTATTAACGAGGTCAGAAGAAATCAGAACGAGAACAAGAATGAGACAAAAACATAGAGCAACAGGCTCTCTTTTAAACAGTCCGGGCTTAGGTAGCCATGCCCACATGTCAGCTAACAACCAATAAATATTTACAGTTAAGGTCCAATCAGAGTGTTTCCCTCCAGATCATTACACAGCTCTATTTACAATCCTTGGTTCAGACTCAAGCTTAACATATATTTCCATACATAACAATTACCAACACCTTAAAGCTGATCCAGAACTCTACTGGTAACCAATGCAATTGGTGGAGTACCTGCCAAACGTGAACCCGCATAGGCGTTGCCGTTAGCAGGTGCGCCACTGCATTTTGCATCAGCTGTAATTTCTGGGTCAGCCTCAAGGGTAAGCCTGCATAGAGCAAATTACAGTAGTCAAGCCTGGAAGTGACCATTGCATGGGTCACTATAGCCAAGTCTTGGGGGGAGAGATAGCGTTTCAGCAACCTAATTTGCTGAAGATGGAAAAAGGCAGATCAGGTGGCTACAGTAACCTGGGCCTCCACAGAGAGAGAGGCATCCAGTGTCACTCCCAGGCTCTTCACCTTCTGGGCTGGCACCAAAGGTGCCTGTAATGATTTCATGTTTTGGTGTGTATGTTCCGTTAAATGTTTAGTTTGACTGCAGTACTGTAAGAAGAGTGATGGAGGGAGACAAGTGTGATGTGATTGGCTGATGGCTGAGAGTGTGGGAGGAGGGGTGTCTATGAGAGCATTCTGTGTGTGAAGTTTGAAGAAAGAGCATAGTCTGTGTGACTATGGGACCTTTTGAATCTGTTCTGTGTGAATAAGACAAAGAGTTCAGCCTGTGTGGCTATATAGATGAGAGAGAGAGATTAGAATGAGTGTCTACGCCTGTCAGAGTGGAGGTTTGAGAGACTGTTTGAGACACCAAGTTTTGCCAGTTATATTTACAAGTTCCTTTAATCAGCAACAGTTCAAAATAACCAGAAACCTATTTTGTTCTTTATTAAGTAAATCATTTTTTGTTTAAACTTATCCCAGAAATCAGAATAGTCCCTCCTCAGGGCCACATAGTCCTCTGAAGTACCCAGATTCTACCAAAAGAGAGAGATTTGAAATTTTTAATTCCTGGTGGCATCAGAAATCTATCAAGCTTAGGTACACAGAGAGTGGTTTAAAGGTAAAGCCATCTCCCCAATAAGCAAGAACATCACAGTGTCCCTTCCAGCATGGGGAGCCTGATACCTATATCCCCTCCCTTCTGACTTAGGTACAGGACCTCCGTCTTTAAAAAGCATGCATTCTTCATCTGGTTTTCTCAACATGAAACAAGTAATTTAATTTTGTTGTAAATATGATAGACCTTGTAACAAATGCATCAGTGTGAACTTGCTTTTAAATGTATAGAGGCCATGTTGATAATGGGCACTATCAAATAAGCAAAGAAAACAAATCTGGAAACGTGGAATAAGGAAAGCCTATCTTGCTTCGTAGGGCTAACCCAATTCTCCTCCATCCTACAGCCACCATCCCACATAACGTTTGAACATGTAGTTTCTATGATTCTCAGTATAGGGTTTTTTTTTTGCACTAGCAAAAAGTTGGTCCCCATGATATAACACAAGCCATACCTTTACTTTGGAACATCCAAAGTATCTGAAAGAAGCTGCTATTAAAAGTGATTTTATGTAGTTTATTATTCACCTGAAACAACCTTACAACTTGCTATTTGGAACAGTAAGTATGTGGAAAAGTATGTGGAATGATGGAGAAATGCAGGTGTTGGTCTTCAAGGATGGCTGCTCTTGGTTTAGGATTGAACTTCCTCTGAATTTGGCACAGTCTGTGATTATTTCTATGCCCATGTAATGCAGGTTCAACCTATGACTATGTAAGCTCACAATAAAATTCCAGTGCTCTCTCATCCCTTTCTTTCCAGTACTATGAAAGGTCTTCCTTGGTTATCCCAAGAACTGGACAATGGGAAAATGAAACACTGCAATGGAATCCCATTCTGGATCTTTCATAAGAGATGGCAAACAGTGGCTCTATTCCAACAAATTATTGTTTTGTCTACTTTAAAAGTATTATGTTACATAGAATATATATTACTTTATATCCTGCTTTCCTCCCAGTGGGGATCCAATGTTGCTTACATCATTCTCCTCCATTTTATCCTCACAACAACCCTATGCGGTACGTTAGGCTGACAGAATGTGACTGGCCCAAGTTCCCAAACTGTACATATGCTTTTCAGTTTGATGAGCCACCTTCTGAGGGATGGTGCATACAAACAAGGTCCGTACAAGCAAGGTCCATCTTGTGGCTGGAAGGCTAGTTCATGTTGTGTTGGTAGAAAAGACAGTTCTTTACTGCAGAGTGGTTTGTTCCAGCCCTCTTCCTCCAGAATGTTAAGCTGAATGCTAATGGAAATGGAGACCCAGGGCTGTTTTTTTGGTAATGGTACTCACCAGTACTGAGTACGGGCACCTTGGGGGGGGGGGTGGTGGTTCTTCCCAAGTCTGTAGAGGGAATTGGTGGAAATCAGTGCAACCTTATATATGAGTACTGTCCCTTTTTTACACACAAACACTTCAGAGACCTGTTGAAGGCCTGCTGTGCTCCCACTTGGCACTGAAACAACACATTGCCTCTGATCATGCTGTGTATCCTTCACAGTGTAAAGGATACACTTCATAGGAAATCCAGTATTGCCAGGAGCTAGGATCTTGGAACGGCAAATTAGATGTAATAGTCACAGCTTACTGTTCACATTCCAACTTTAGCTGGAATAAAAGGAATCATCAGAGTAAACTGTGGTTCTTTGTTGTAAATTCACATCTGAATTAGCAGCAGCCAGGTAAATAGAGTGGTGTTTTTTACATCTGTGTCAGAACCTTCCATTCACATCTCACTCCAAATATTGGATCAACCTACATCCTTTGTCAGCTTGAATTAGGAGGGTCCGTATCACACGTCAGCCTCACTGTGATTTATTATAGGCGTATATTTTAGTAGACACATCCAAGTTTCGGCAGTCTGAGGATATGTTGCCTTGCTGCCCGGGCATTGGAATTGACTTCATATTCTTTGCCAGTTGACACTTCCCTTTTGTGAGCTAACTATTCAGTAGTTTCTCATGTGTATCTCTTGTGGCAGCTAGAAGAAAGGACATAAAGAGGATGCCCTCCCCTGCTAATGTAGATTGATTTAAGAAATGTTTGAAGGAGATTCCCAGTTTGTGTGTGTGTGTGAGAGAGAGAGCATGATCAGGTTGAATCAAAACTGTAACTTTCACTAAGCTTCACACAACAACTTCTTTAGTAAGCCAATCGGCAACCTTTTGGGTATCCTGGCCTGTGAATCCAAATTTACTTGGTATGGTGGCCCATTTTCAAAACCAGAGAATGCACAAATCAATAAAACTCCAGAAGGCTGGGACCCACTTCCACAGACTTTGCTACCTACTCTAGGCTTGGGACTCAGGCTGGGAAACTCAAGAGAATCTCCTTATAGTCCCAAATACTAAAACTGGCATAAGAAAAGAAAAATCCCAGAATTTGAAGTTCTGAATTTAAGTGGCAAGCCTAGAATAATTTACTATCAGCTCTTCACTCTATGGACAACATTATTTTTAAAAGATATTTTAAGGCTCTGATAAATCATTGTACCTCATAATTTACTGTCTCTAATTTCTTCTTTTCCTATACAGTGACTTATAATTATCAGATTTCATGTATTTCCACTAGTACCAAGGACCATTCATTATCCTGAAATGGCATTAACTTGATGGTCTATAATCTTAGTCTATGTAATTGCAGCATGTCTATCTAAAACAGTGTTTAGCATGTGTGTGCATGGATGTGAAAACTGCTTCTTAAACACTTATGTGGAAGATGAGAGAGATACATTGGAGAAAAGGTCTTAGAGATCAGTGATCACTGTTTCCAGACTGATTAACAACCATGCATAGTTTAAAACTATAAATTTAAGCACTGAACATGTGGAGTCATTCCTTTTACTCCTTTAGGAATGATGAAAACAATTTCCAGGGCAGAGTCCGAGGTACAAGTTGAGATACAAACTTTTCTGGGAATTCTGAAACTATGGGGTAAAAGGTAAAGGTTCCCTTGCTCGAAAGCCAGTCGAATCCAACTCTAGGGTTGTGGTGCTCATCTCCGTTTCAAAGCCGAAGAGCCAGCGCTGTCCAAAGACGTTTCCGTGGTCATGTGGCCGGCATGACTAAACACCAAGGCGCACGGAACGCTGTTACCTTCCCACCGAAGTGTTACCGATTTATCTACTTGCAATTTCTTGCTTTCGAACTGCTAGGTTGGCAGGAGCTGGAACTAAACCGAAACTTACTGATATAAGAACATAAAAAGTGTAATTAGCATCTGCATTGTTTATGAAATTCAGAGTGTGCTTTAGTTTTGTTCAAATAAAGTTGCAAATGTGCCCAATGCTACAGGCAGAGTGCACTGTAAACTGTGTAACCCTATGATACCCAAGCACATGTAGCCTAGTTCTCGCCAGCAGAAAAGTAAGAGAAACTAAAAATAACAGGAACCCTGCTGCATCAGCCCAGTGGTCCTTTTAGTCTGGCAACCTGTCTTATACAGTTGCCAACCAGTTATTGTGGAGGGCAGAGAGGCCAAAGCCTTCCCCTAATGTTGCCTCCTGACACTAATATTCAGAGGTTTATTGCCTCTGGATGTGGAGGGTTCCCTTTAGTTACCATGGCTCATAGCTGCTGATAGACTTATCCTCCGTGAAATCTGTCTAATCCGCTTCTGAAGCCATCTATGCCTATAGCCATCACTACATTCGCTGGCAATGAATTCTGCATTTTAACCACTGTGTCACGTTCAGGGCAAAGCCTGGCACTGTTGCTCTATCGGGTGGCAGGATACCCAAATACAATGACAAGTACAGAAATACACAGGAGCAATGTTCCCTCTAAGCTGTGGAGTCTTCTGAGCAAAAGTTCTACTTTGTGAGCTACGGGCATTAAAGTTGTGAGCAAGCAATTTGGCTACTGCATAAATTAGTTTGCTCTGGAGACATCCTTCCTGAGCCAAGACAAATATGTGTGAGCCAGAGGCTAAAAAGCTGTGAGCTGGCTCACACTAACTCAGCTTAGAGGGAACACTGCACAGGAGTAAGGACCACAAACAGGTCCAGAGTAGGGTATCTGAAAGTCCAGTCCAAGGGTCAAGGCAGGAGGGTTGAGGGTCCACGGATCCAGTTCCAAGACTTGGGAACAGGTGCAGGATACAGGGGTCTGGGTCCTAGGCATCAAGGCAAGCACAGATTACCAGAGACAAGGTACAAGGTAGCAGATTCAGGGTAGATCTCTGTTTGCTAAACAGGTCAGCACACAGAGGGGTGGCAAGCAAGGTTGCTTCAACACCAAGCCTTGTTTAGCATGTTCCTTTTATCTCCACCTTTTGTTGACTCATCCCTCGAGGGCCAGGTATTTCTCCTTACACTCACATTCATCTTCCTACAGGAGTGGGTCTTTTACTGTTTCCCTATCAGCCTGTCAGTCCTGGTCCTCTCTGCCTTTGGGCAGGGAATAAGCATACAAAGCTATAAAAACCTTTAATACTTTTTATTGGGTTGGGGTGGCTTGGGCTCCAGAACATGCTGATTTGAGCTTCCCATGTGAGGGATTGACAGCGACTACTCAGCTCAGACCTGGCCAATGGCTCACCTACAGCCTTCTATTGCACTTCTGCTGACCAAACCTCAGCCAAGTAGCCCATGCAAGTCAGACCAAGCCAGTGACAATGATGGGCTCAAGCTTGCCTGTTACCATCTCCACCTCTGGCTGAGTCTGAGCCAACCTACCCTTGACCCAGCTGATAGCCTTTTCCTTTGACAAGCCTTTATTGGCATATGTATATGCATACAATAGGAGCCAGCTGATAGCAGTGTGGGAGGAGAGCCCATTGTCACTGCTAGCCAGATTGAAGCAGCTCTTCACGACAGTGGTCCCCTTGATCTAACTCTGGCCTATGTGGGTTCTTCTTTATTTGGTATCCATATTAATCATCTACGATATTAAGGATGTTGTTGCTGTCTTCTTCTTCTGTGTTCTGCTGGCTCAGGAGAGGCTGGCTTCCCAGTGGCTTGTCTTTCTTCTCCTGGAATATTGACCAGCCCAGCCGTGACAGGGAAGTGTTCTCACTTCCTAATGTTTCCCCCGTTGGGTCTGCTGCCGAATCCGTCTTCTCAGGTAGGAATTCCATTGGTATGGGGCCTGATTCTTCAAATTCCTCTGAGGAGGAGGAGGTGGCAGCTGGTTGGCCAATGGCACACTGGTTGGGTAACGGAGTATTTCCTTTTGTCTGTTCTGAATCTACTGCCCATCAACGTCATTGGATGCCTTTGAGTTCTGGTCTTTTGGGAGGGGGAGAAAAAGTTCTTTGTCTGCTCTCTTTATTGCTTGCATAATTTTATAACCTTCTATCATGTCCGCCCCCCATAGTAGTCTTTTTTCGAAACTGAAAAGTCCCAGACTCTTCAGCTTTTTCTGATTCGAAATATGCTCCAACTTCTTAATATCTTGGTTGCCCTATTCTTTATTTTTTGCCATCTCTGCACTGTCCTTTTTTGAGATACGGTAACCAGAACTGCACACTATTACAAACGAGGCTGCAGCATAGATCTATATAAGGATATTATAATGTTGACATTTTAGTTTTAGTCCCTTTAGTAATAATCTCCAGTATAACATTTGCCTTTTTCACTGTAGCATTTTCATTGTAACACTTTCATTGAGCTGTGAACCATGACCCCTATGTCTTGTTCCCTCATGATCTCAGAAAGTTCAGACCCCATCAGTGTATACAAATTTGGCCTTTTTGTTCCAATGTGTATCACCTTAAATTTACCTACTTTGAACTTTATTTGCCATTTTGTTGCCCACTCTCCCAATTTTCACCACCCTGAATAATTTTGTGTCATTTGCAGACTTGGCCACTACATTACTCACCCCCCAGTTCAAGATCTTTTGTGAAGAAGCTAAATTGCACCAGCCCCATTATCCATCCTTGTGAGACCCCACTGTTTACTTCCCTCAACTGAGAGAACGATAGATTTATTCCTACTCTCTGCTTCCTGTTGTTCAACCAACTTTTAATTCATAAAAGGACCCATCCTCTTATTCCATGACTCCTAAGGTTGCTCCAGAATCTTTGATCAAAAGCCTTTTGCATGTCAAAGTATATAATGTCTACTGGGTCACCATTATCTACATATTTGTTCACTTTCTCAAAGAATTCCATAAGGTTGGTCAGGCAGGACTATCCTTTGAAGAAGACATGCAGATTTCCCTTCAGCAAGCTTTGTTCCTCAGTGTGCCGTACAATTCTGTCTTTCATTATAATTTCTACTAATTTGCCTGGGACAGACATTAGGCTAACTGGCTTGTAATTTCCTTTAGACCCTTTTAAAAAATTGGACTAACATTTGCTACTCTTCAGTCTTGGGGCATAGTGGCTGATTTTTGTGATAAGTTACATATATAGGTTAGTACATCGACAATCTTACATTTGTGTTCCTAAAACCCCTTGCGTGTATATGCCATGGGGACTTGTATACTTAGCGATTGTTATGACAGCTGCTGTCAAAGCAATTAAAAAAAAACTGTATAGCTAACCCAATGGCTAATCAGCAGTCCTGATGGGCAAAAGCTCCACCTGTTACTGCCTACTTTCTAAAAATAGTGGGCCCCAGGAAAGAGGTCCATCAGCTCCATAGCACCCGTGGGCACAACTTTGGGACCCATAGTCTAGAACTTCATCTCTTGGCACCTCAATTTGACTCAGTATTCCAGACTCCTGTAATGTTCCCCCACCCCTTTTTGATTACCTTTATCCTCTCCTTTGCTGAGCAGCCCATCTTCTTTTTTCTCTGTTTCTCCATCTGTGCCACCAGGTTCTTTGAAAGGTCTATAGGTAGGTGCTGACCCAAGCTAGGGAACTTAGGGACCAATTAAAATCCTTCTTTTGTCTTTGTCTGATAATGGCACACGAGAGGCTAATGGTAATTTGAAATGAACAGACTGCTTTATTTCACTTTTGTGGGGAAATAGGTAGGTATCAGGTTTGGGACTTAGAAGGTGAATGGACAACAGGAATGAGGCAACTTTGTAGAAATATAAACAGTAGATAGTTTGTCACAAACAAGTGGCTATCTCTCCTATATTATAAAAGGGTTTTGGGTGCCAGAATTCTAAAATGCACTCCTTTAGTGTTAGGCCGAAAAAACTGCCACTCGGAAGACACTGGCTGGGTTCATTGGCTGCTTTGTGCAGCCCCGCCCAGCGTTCCAAGGTCATTTACATATGGAAGCTGATTGGACTACATTCCACACCTCAAACTCCCCCCCCCCGCAAGGCAGTTGGAATTTTCAGTTGGGAGAGGAGAATGATGTCAGCTGCTCCCTAGGCAGAGGCTGGGGGGGGGGGTGGTTGTAAAACTTAAGACAGACAGGCAGATAGGGTTGCCAACTCCAGATGGGAAATTCCTGGAGACTTGAGGGATGGAGCCTGAAGAGGGTGAGGTTTGAGGAGGGGTGGGACCTCAGACAGGTACACTGCCATAGACTCCCCCCTCCAAACCAGTCAGTCCCACATAGGGAACCATTGTTGCCAATCTCCAGGTGAGGGCTACAGATCACTCACAATTACAACTGCTCTGCAGAAGGGAGGGCAGAAGTCAGCTGAAGTCAAAGGGGCAGATAATGGTAGGTTGATGGCTAGCTGGGAAGGAGATGGGGTTGCCAACTACATGCTGACAAATTCTTAGGGATTTGAGGGGTGGAGCCTGGAGAGGGTGGGGTTTGCAGAGGGGTGGGACCTCAGACAGGTACACTGCCATAGACTCCCCCCTCCAAACCAGTCAGTCCCACATAGGGAACCATTGTTGCCAATCTCCAGGTGAGGGCTACAGATCACTCACAATTACAACTGCTCTGCAGAAGGGAGGGCAGAAGTCAGCTGAAGTCAAAGGGGCAGATAATGGTAGGTTGATGGCTAGCTGGGAAGGAGATGGGGTTGCCAACTACATGCTGACAAATTCTTAGGGATTTGAGGGGTGGAGCCTGGAGAGGGTGGGGTTTGCAGAGGGGTGGGACCTCAGACAGGTACACTGCCATAGACTCCCCCCTCCAAACCAGTCAGTCCCACATAGGGAACCATTGTTGCCAATCTCCAGGTGAGGGCTACAGATCACTCACAATTACAACTGCTCTGCAGAAGGGAGGGCAGAAGTCAGCTGAAGTCAAAGGGGCAGATAATGGTAGGTTGATGGCTAGCTGGGAAGGAGATGGGGTTGCCAACTACATGCTGACAAATTCTTAGGGATTTGAGGGGTGGAGCCTGGAGAGGGTGGGGTTTGCAGAGGGGTGGGACCTCAGACAGGTACACTGCCATAGACTCCCCCCTCCAAACCAGTCAGTCCCACATAGGGAACCATTGTTGCCAATCTCCAGGTGAGGGCTACAGATCACTCACAATTACAACTGCTCTTCAGGTAGCAGAGATCAGTTCCTCTGGAGAAAACAGTGGACTCTGTCATTATACCCTGCTGAGGTCACCACAGCAAATTGACACTGTTTGCCCAAAGCCAGAGCACTGCCCCAGAGCCTCTTTCTAGATCCCGTTGTATTGCTTTCACAACGGGCTTTACTGCTAGTTTTATTATACACACAGGTCTTTAAAACTGAAGAGAGCGACTTCTTGGCAGTTTTTGCTTAATTAAACAAGCATAAGCTTCTTTGTCTCAAGTTGCTTAGGTTGGAGGAGGCAGGAATACTCACACAAGTTTCAATATCCCTTAACTACTTGATAGAGATCACCCCCCCCCCTTTACTAGGAGCTATTTTCATCAGACTTGATAGGGATCACCCCCTATACTAAGAGCTATTTCCCTCAGGGAAGGGCCACTCATCCCACTTCCCTACCTTAGCATTCTTTTTGATCCTCTCACTTTGCTTAACTGTCCTTCACACTCAACTGCCATTCCTAACTGACACGCTCAACTGCAGAATTCCATTTGAATACCCCCTCACTCAAAGATCTCAGACCAGGTTAAAGCATTAGCCATTTACTGTTTTTCACAACTCCCTTCTTGAAAATAGTGTTTGTGGCCTATCTATATGCTCCACATTTCCCACCGTGAACATAAATGCAAAACATTTAACTTCTCTGCCGTCTCCTTGTCTTCATTTAGCAATCAAATATAAAATAGAAATCTTGAATCTTATAGCTAGCCAAAGAGTGTTTATTATTTTGACTTAGAAACTATATACCCTCACAGTATTAAGGACTACCAGTAAATTTTGATGAGTTTAGTTTAATGTTTCTAGGTATAATACAACAGGCAATTAATGCTTCATGATCTGTAAGTATAATGCACAATGTTCTCTGCCTTTGGTTGAGGCTTCCTCAGAAGTCATAATTTGTGTAATGGTCTGTTAGAATAAAGTTCAGGAAGCTAATAAAATAATGAATATGAACATACTTAATAAAATGTATTTTCTTACTGTCTTCTGAATTTTTTTTTTTTAGTTATATCAAAGTTATTTCATTAAAACTTTGCTCCGATTTCCGGTCTGCACTTAGCAATATAAAAGCAAATTACAGGTTCATTTAGAGTTGCCAACCTTCAAAAAGTACAACTCATATCCAGATGACAGAGATCAATTCCCTTAGAGAAAAATGGCTGCTTTGGATGGTGGACTTTATGACATTATACCCTTATGAGGTCCTTCCCCAGGCTCCACCCCCAAATCTCTAGGAATTTCCCATCCCGGAGTTGCCAATCCGTATGGATTGTCAACAGATTTTTATAATTGTCTATATTGCAGGTTTCCAATGAAGCAGTCTGGCTCTGAATGGACATAAGTGAATTGGATCTGTTGCCTGATGAAGGTAAAGCTTTCTGTTGAGCCTGTAAAATCTATTGCTGAAAGAAATGGCACCATCTAAGCATAACACCCTCAAGCATCCATTTAAGTTGCTTGCATGATTGAGTCCGAAGATCCATGGTGGCAATATTTCTAGATAAACTACAAGAATGACTGGTCCAGTGGCTTCTAGCTAACTTGATTTGGGAAGTGTTGAAAGGATACTGGAAGTGAAAGCTACAAAAGTATTCTAGAATTTTGGGTAAACAGGAAAACTGTTGTCAGAAAGTTTAATTTGATTTCGGTGCCTGGGAACTGTTTTTTTCTCAGTAGCCTGAGGTAATGAATAACTTCTCTGACCTGGAGAGTCAGGGTTTGGTGCAGTATGTGATACTAGGACAAACAGGAAAAAAATTATCCATAAGTAAAATCGGGGTGTGGAGGAGGGGAGAAGAGTATTTTTGCATGATGCTTCCAGTTACTTTAAGCCCTCATGGCTCCAATTAAATTAAAATCATGAAAGTTACAGCAGCAAACACTTAAATAATGCACAAAAATAACTTTTAGGTTTGAGCTTTTAAATCAGTTCTTATTAAAATCTGCAAAAATATTTGCAGACTTTTAGCTCAAAATCAGTATGAATGTTGGCCTTCTAAATTCACCACAGAAAAAGTAGTTCGCAGACCTGAATAAGGTAACATACTAATAGGTCTTGTCTAAGACTACAATGTAGATGAAGAGGGATGGCAGAACAATGGGAATTAAGGCTTTTGAACCAGAAACCAAGAAAATGGTTTCGAGCACTGCGGGATCTCCACCAATTCCATAGAGCGGTAAAGACCGAGCTGTTCCGGCAAGCATTTTAATAGCCCAGACCACTCTGATCTAGCACTTTATAACAGTTGGCCGCCATGCTTAAACTGTAATGCTTAAACTGTAATTTTAATTCTAATAAGCTATATTTGCTTATTTTACTGATTGTATTCTGTATTTATTCTTATACTGTTTTTTACTGGTTTTTAAACTATTGTAAGCCGCCCTGAGCCGCCTCGGCGGGAGGGCAGGGTAAAAGTCTAATAAATAAATAAATAAATAAAATAAAGTGAATGGCTTGTATTGAAAGTGTTCCCAATGTGTAAGGCATTTGCTTTTGCAGAAGGGGGAGTTGCCACTTTCTAGAAGTTTCTGCCAGTTCCCCAGTCTATCACCTTCCCTCTCTGTGGGCCTTCAGGCTGCATTGTACACATTTAAGCCCACCACCCACCCCTGCCTTCACTTTTGAGCCGGTATGAGGGGATGCATTTAGAAGGGTAGCTGAAAAGCCCTGGTGTGTACTTAGAAAGCCCTGGTCTTAGAAAGTCACTGGACCCAAAGCTTAGTTTAAAGAGGGTTTCTGAAATGGTGTGTCTCCTGACTGCTTGATATTGAGGTCTTGGGTATTTTTATATATGAGACAAAGTGAGATTTGACTCATGAAAGTTTATACCTTGGAAGATTTTGTTGGTCTTTAAGGTGCTACTGGACTCGAATTTTGTTCTGCTGCTACAGACTAACATGGTTACACTCCTGAAACTCTTGTCCTGAAAATATGTGTGCCAGTTACGCTAATGGAGAGTGAATAGTGTTATTTTGAGTTTATGTGTAGGAAAGTTCAAGGTTCGGGATATCACATATTAGAATTTTGGGGGAAAGGCCATGCTGAACATAAGTCCTTGATCATAAGCATGACTAACAAGTATATTGGTGGCTAAAAAGGAAGACACACAGAGCTTGAAGAGGGAAAGATTAGGAGCTCTGTATTTGCAAGAATCCAATTACTAAATAATCCTTTCAAACTATTACATAATCCATGCTGCTGCAGCTTTAGAATTTATTCTTTTTTAAAAAAGCCAGTATGGCTGGCTGTTTCATGCTTTTATAGACAATGCCACTTTTATGTCCTTTCATTTTGATATTTTAAATTATTCTTGAATTTTTTGATACACTTTTCAAATGTTCAGTAATTTGAATTATTTTGTCCATTCACATAGATTGTTGAAGGCATGCAAAGAAACCTGGAAGGTGTGGCATTTGTGGAAGTTAATTTCCCCTCAGATAATAAAATTATATTAACTATGTTTTAAATCAACCATTTTACTGTATCTAGGTGTGGATTTGCCTTTTGTATCAGTGCAGGTAAGCCACATGCAACAGTTAAGATTCCGTTTTACATCTTGTCTTAAAAACAAAAGAAGTGCATCTTGCATACCTTGGCAAGAGTGTTTTTACAGAACAAGAGTTAATTCTCAAGCTGTTTAGGAGAGGAAAGATAAGGCAGATGAGAGAATTTTGATCAGACTCACTCCCTTAACACTCTTCAAAGTGCTTTTACCCTGTCCTTGAGCAATCAGACGCAGCAGCCAGGGAGTGGGACTGCTGGCTATTTTTTTTAGTTTGTCCTTTAAGCATGTGTTCAAGCGCTGATGAGCCTGCAGGGATATGTAGTTCATGGGGGTGTCAGCGTTTTTTTAGTTTGTCCTTCGAGCATGCACACAAGCACTGATGAGCCTGCTGGGATATGTAGTTCACTGCCGTCCTCCCTCTCTAATCTGTTCTATTAACCATTTCCCCGAAGCACAGAAAGCTGAAATACAAAAGTGTCTTTATTTGAAAGTTTTTATAAAGAAAACACAATTTTGAGAAGCCCCTGGGGGGGGGGGGAGAAATAGAGGTGCAAATATGCAGTTATATGAACATCGCTAACTAGTAAAAAAATGGCTGCTGGAAAACAAGAGACCAGCCAGACCTGCTTGATGGCTTGGGTGCACAACAGAGCAATCAGACAACAGGAAATCCGGTTTGAGATCAGCTCAGCCCATGACCGAACTTTCACAGGTATCACACAGTAAAAGGGGGTGGGAAACGGGACACATGACTGGGGCATGTCAGGCAGATGTTGCTGTCTGATCGTGCATTTTAAATCTGGAAGCGAACGGCAACGGATCAGTCTGCACATCTGATTGCAGGCAGCCTCTTGCTCTCTGTTACAGAGAGGCTAGTTTAAAATAAGATCAAGTCAGGAGTAATCAATCCAGTCAAAGTGATGGAGACCACTCCCAACTGTTGACAACTGTACTGCTGCAGTGGTCCTCACCTACACTAGGTAGATAGATCAAGATGGGTAGCCATGTTAGTCTGTCTGTAGCAACAGAAAAAGGCAAGAGTCCTTTATAGCTTTACAATTCTGTCAGCAGCTGAAGGTCTGCATTCAGTTGGCAATACTCCTAGTATGATAGAGAAGTCCTATAAATCTTGTTCAGCCTTAAGGGAATCAAGTACTGATGGTTTATTTGGGTTTACCTTAAGTGTAAACAAATAGCAAAAATGTGTATGTGATGTCATATATAATCTGAAACCTGTGATGCTCCCTGCACATTATATATGTGATGGGCATTCTTTTTAAGTCTATTTCACTCCATTGTACATGTAGGCCTCGAAACATCTGGAGACATTAAAAAATTGAAATTACCAATTTGATATATAAAATTAAGAAGTGGAACAGAACAATACTTTAACTCCAAATAAAATTGAATGCTACACTGCTGTTGGAATTTTTTTTGGGGGGGATACTGCGGTGGCTCAAGTGGTTAAGACGCTGAACTGCAGGCTATGGAAGGTTGGTAGTTCAGCAGTTCAAGACCCGGGTGCCGCATGATGGAGTGAGCTCCCGTCTCTAGTTCCAGCTCCTGCCAACCTAGCAGTTCGAAAGCAAGAAATTGCAAGTGGGAAGGTAACAGCGTTCCGTGCGCCTTGGTGTTTAGTCATGCCAGCCACATGACCACGGAAACGTCTTCGGACAGCGCTGGCTCTTCGACTTTGAAACGGAGATGAGCACTGCAATCCTAGAGTCGGATTCGACTGGCTTTCGAGCAAGGGAACCTTTACCTTTACTGACCATTACATTTTGGGAGGGAAAAATCTGGACTGTTTATTTATTGGATTATTATGATAATTTTATGCTGATTGTATTTTAACTGTTTTAGGATTGTAAATCACCCAGAGCCTGCTTTAAGGGTGGGCGATTCATAAATTTAAATTATCTATTCTTGATAATTCGTGGGAGATAAAGAAAATGTTATAATTCTGTTGCCTGAATGCTTGGAAGCTGTGAAATTTCAAATCCTTTCTGCATGCAGGTGGAGCAAAGTTTGACCTAGCAGATCAGAACTGTTAGCTGCTTGTCATGACCTTTGTTTTCAGAAGGGAGTTCAAAGGGCAGATTTTATGGCATCACAGTCCCACTGAAGTTGCCATTTCCTCCACAGGGACAGATCACTGCAGTTTGGAGATCAGTTAGAATTCGGGGAGAACACCACCTTGAGGTTGAGAATCCTGTCAGCAATGGATGTCTCACTGTGGAGTGGGACTTCTCCTTTTCCATCAATGTTCCTTAAAGTAGCCTGAACAAGTCCTGCTTGTTCATTATGGTTACTGGGGAGCAAAGCTAAAAAAGGCCTCACCCAGCTCTGTGAGAGTCCTAGTGCCATGGCTGCTGTTACGTTAGGGACTAAAATAAGCCAGGCAGATGCATCCCCCCCCCTGTTTTTCAAGGAGTAAGACAATGCTAAATTTCACTTACGGGATGTTAGTACTGTTTTTCATGGTCCTTGTGTCCTGTGGACCATTGTCTTATTTAATGTGGTACAAGGTCAGTAAACTTGGAGTGGGCTTTAACCTTTTTATTATATATATATATATATATATTGTTATCCAGCCACTTAGATATTTTGCCTAGACATTTATTCTACTGGAAGACGTTGATTTATTTATAACAAAATTGTATTTCCCGGAGGCAGTGCTAGTAAGCCAGCAGCCCATGAGCCTTATCGAGCTTCTGTGACAGTGTATCTGGCTCCTGGTGCCCACCTAAACTAGAATCAACGTACCGTGAAATGCTTACCCACACTTTCACTTTGAGGAAAGAAATGTTTTCAACATATGAGATATTCTATACTTAAATGTTACGTTTCTTGTTGGCTTTTTATATATAAAATGTATCTTGCCTAGCAGACTGAAGCGAGAGTTTGTGAGGCAGAATACTTTTCTGGCCCCTGGATAGAGACTAGGGCTTTAAAGCTGGTGATGGGGACTTATTGGCAGAGGGGGTAGGCAGCATCACATTACGAGCAAAACCACAGAGCTTTTATACAAATGTGACATCACATGCAGTGCTTACAGAAATTACATTGCCACAATGCTGGCCTAGGCTTCTCCCCATTGCTGGTAAGTCCCCCCTACACCAGTTGCCAGGAGTGACCTGGCAGTTCGAACCGAGTGGCCACAGACAGGACAGACCTTTGCCATGCTTGGCCTAAAGGATTATGGGAAACTGATATTCAGATTTAACCCCTCCTGCTCCCAACTAGTTAGTTTTGCCCTCTAACTTTTATCTTCTGCTACTGCACTTAGATACCCTTTTCAAAATGTTTTAGGCAAGCCTTAAGTTAAGCCTGTCATACTGATGAGGTGTTGACTTCAAAGGGCTCACTGAGGCTGCTTTTATTCTGTTTAGTGAGCAAAAACCTTGGAAGAAATAGGTATGTAATAGTGTAAATAATGAGCTTTACTGTGGGGCTGAGAAAACAACTTGTTTGTATAGAACTTGTTCTGGATTCCAGATCATTAATGTAAAGAGATGAGAACTGCTTTTGGTTTCTACAGCAGACTATGAAACTAGCTTTGATAATTTCAAAGGTTTTCACTTGTCAGTAAATTCTGTAACTGTGTCAGTGAAATGCATCTTATTTTAACTTTCAAATAGCAAAAATTAGGGGACCAAGGAGAATAAGTGAACATTTTGGCATGAATATAGCTGGGTAGTTGACAATGAAAAAGCTGTTTTTAGAACTACCTGCAGTTTTACGTAAAAGAGATAATTATACATCCACACAAAAATTCTCAAGTTATACAGAAAATTCCTGCTTCCAAGGCCAATGTATCAATTTGGTCTAGCATAAACTATTAAAATTACTGAAAGTCAGCTACCTGGTCCTTGGATCCTTGTCCCTCGTGGCTGGTAAAATCATGCCATGAAGTGGTAAGTGGCCCTTTGAGACAGATTATTAATTTCTCTCTCTCATAGGTCTGCTTCTCCAGCTCCCTTTAAGGAGTTGATTGTTAGACCTTTGCTAAAGAAACCCTCCTTAGATAAAAAGGAGCTGGCCAATTACTGCTCAGTGTCTAATCTACCTTTTCTGGGGAAGGTAATTGAATGAGCAGTGGCCGAGCAGCTCCAGGCTTTCTTGGATGAGACATCTGCCCTGGACACTTTTCAGTCAGGTGTCAGGGCTGGTTTTAGAACCGAGACAGCATAAGAACATAAGAGAAGCCAATGTTAGATCAGGCCAAAGGCCCATCTAGTCCAACACTCTGCCACACAGTAGCCAAAAATACCAGGTGCCATCAGGAGGTCCAGCAGTGGGGCCAGGACACTAGAAGCCCTCCCACTGTTGCCCCCCCCCCAAGCACCAAGAAAGACAGAGCATCACTTGCCCCAGAGACCCTATCTATATCTGATGGACTTCTGCTCCGTATGTTTATCTAATTTCCCTTTGAAGCTGTCCATGCTTGTAGCCACCACCACCTCCTGTGGCAGTGAATTCCATGTGTTACTCTTTGGGTGAAGAAGTACTTCCTTTTATCTGTTTTAACTCGACTGCTCAGCAGTTTCATTGAGTGCCCATGAGTTCCTGTATTGTGAGAAAGGGAGAAAAGTTCCTCTTTCTCTACCTGCTCTATCCCATGCATAATCTTATTATTTATTTTATTGCATTTATACCCCGCCCTCCCTGCGAATGGGCTCAGGGCGGCTCACATAGGGCACTAAGTGCATTCAATATACAAAATTACATAATACAAACACAGATTTGAAACAGATTAAAATCAATTCAGTGGATGCACATGAAGACTCCTAACATCTTGCGTAGCGGGTGGGAAGGCTGGGGTGATGGAAAGATGTTGCCCAATCCCCCCAGTGGTCTCTCTCTCTCTCTAAAAAGGCGCGGTGGTGTAAGTGGCTGTGGCAGCTCCTACTCATAAGCCTGGCAGAAGAGCTCCATCTTGCAGGCCCTGCGGAACTGCACAAGGTCCTGCAGGGCCCTGATCTCCTCTGGGAGGCTCATTCCACCAGGAAGGAGCCGCCATTGAGAAAGACCTGGCCCTTGTTGCCACAAGCTTGGCCTCTTTAGGGCCCGGGGTCACCAGCCGGTGTTGTGACCCTGACCGAAGTGCTCTTTGGGGAATATATGGGGAAATGCGGCCCCTCAGGTAAGTCGGACCCTGGCCATGTAGGGCTTTAAAGGTAAGCACCAGCACTTTGAAGCGAATCCGGTATGCTATAGGCATCCAGTGCAGAGCTTTCAGCACAGGTCGGGTGTGCTCCCAGCCTGGGACGCCCACCAACAACCTGGCCGCAGCATTCTGCACCAGCTGTAGCTTCCGGATTTGCGACAACGGCAGCCCCATGTAGAGAGCGTTGCAGTAGTCTAGCCTCGAGGTGACTGTCGCATGGATCACTGTAGCCAGGTCATTGCGGTCAAAGAAAGGAACTAACTGCCATATCAGCCGAAGATGATAAAAGGCCAATTTGGCAGTGGCCGCCACCAGGGCCTCCATTGTTAAGGTGGGGTCCAGGAGCACTCCCAAACTCCTAACCTCCGAAGCTGGCACCAAAGGTGCCCCATCAAAGGCCGGGAGCTGGAGCCCCAGCCTCGGTCCGGTCCGACTCAAGCACAGGACCTCCGTCTTCGCTGGGTTTAACTTCAGCCGGCTCAGTCTGAGCCACCCAGCCACAGCTTGTAAAGCCTGGTGCAGATCTTCTGGGTTGGAGTCCGACCGGCCACCCAACATCAAATAGAGCTGGGTGTCATCTGTGTATTGATGACACCCCAGCCCATACCTCCGGACAATCTGGGCGAGGTTCACCCCTCAGCCGTCGTTTCTCCAGGCTAAAGTGCCCCAAGCGTTTTAACCTTTCTTCATAGGGAAAGTGTTCCAACCCTTTTATAATTCTAGTTGCCCTTTTCTGTACTTTTCCCCAATGCTATAATATCCTTTTTGAGGTGTGGTGACCAGAACTGTACACAGTACTCCAAATGAGGTCGCACCATTGATTTATACAGGGGCATTAGGATAGTGGCTGATTTGTTTTGAGTTCCCTTCCTAATAATCCCCAGCATAGTGTTGGCCTTTTTTATTGCAGTAGAACACTATCTCGACATTTTCAGTGAGTTATCTACTACAACTCCAAGATCTCTCTCTTGGCCAGTCTCTGCCAGTTTGGACCCCATCAATGTGTATTTACAGTTAGGATTTTTGGCCCCAATGTGCATCACTTTGCACTTGGCCACATTGAACCCCATTTGCCATGTTGATGCCCACTCACCCATCCTCGACAGATTCCTTTGGAGTGCCTCACAATCCTTCCTGGTTCTCACCACCCTGAACAACTTTGTGTCATCTGCAAATCTGGTCACTTTGATTGATGATCTCCATCTACATTGGGATAAAGGAATGTTGGCCCTGTTGATCCTTCTGGATCTATCAGTGGCCTTTGATACAGTTGCTCCTGATCAACCGCATTGCCTCCCTGGGGGTAAGAGGCACTGCTCTTAGCTGGTTCTCCTTGTTCCTCCAGGGATGCTGTCAGAGGGTTGCTATTTGGGAGGAGAGGTCTTCCCAACAAGACCTGAATTGTGAGGTCCCATGGGGTTCGATCTATTTGATGCTTGTTAATGTATATATGCACCCTCTTGCTGAGGTTGTTAAGAGGTTTGGAATTTGGTGCCCTTCGGTATGCTGATGACACTCAGCTCTTCTTCCTGCTGGATAAGCAGCCAGCAGCAGGGCTCTCAGCACTATTCCAGTGCCTGGATGTCCAGTTGACAGCCGTAGGCTCTGTAAAGAGCCTTGGGGTGTCATTGGATTCTGCACTATCATTGGATAAACAAGTGTCCATGGTAGCACCATCAGCGTTTTTTCACCTACACCAAGCCCACCAGCTGGTTTCTTATTTGTCTGGGTCAGACCTTGCCACCTTGATCCATGCAACGGCCACCTCCAGATTGGACTACCGCAATTTGCTCTATGTAGGGCTACCCTTAAAACACTTTTGGAAACTGCAGGTGGTCCAGAATGCAACTGTCCAGCTGAATTATTTATCAAATTTCTACCCTGCCCTCCTAGCCAAAGCCGGCTCAGGGCGGCTTACATAAAAACAAATAAGTTACATTAAAACATAAGTTACAATTAAAACAATTCTAAAACCATAATAAAGTGCTAGTAGTCATTGTCGTTCGTTTGATGTTGGCAGCCATTATTAGCTGTTCTTAACTCACAGTCAGCTCGCAGTGTTCCTTTTTGATTGTCCTATCAGTGTGTCATGGGTACTGGTTCAGCTGAGGCTGACTACTCCTCAGAAGAGGAAGAGGCAGGGAGCAAACCAGCCTCTTCTGGAGTCAGCCCAGAAGAAGAACCCTCAACAGTACCTGAGGAGGAAGAGTCCCCAGCAGCTGCACAGGTGCAGCCAGAAGGAGATACTGATCCTGAGCCTGGCTCAGCACCCCTGTGCAGACACCCCGAGGCCAGACTCCCTGCCTAGTTCTCCTGAGTGCCCCAGACGTAGGGTAAGCCAGAGGCTGACTATGCAGGAGCAAAGAAGGAGTGCCAGACTGCAGCTCCTGCAATGGCAACAGGAGGAACTGTAAGCCTTTGCAGACTCAACTCCCAGGGAATGGAGGACCTGCTCAAAAACACTCCGTGCATCTGCTTCAGCATGGCAACAACTCTGCATATTCAGACCTGCTTCTGTGTGTGTAGCAGCCGCTCCTTGCCCTTGAAACCTGCAACCTTGAATTGACTTCCTGCCTCTTCGACCTTTGGCTCCATTGCTTACCTTGATTCCAGACCATGTTTACAGCTTCCAGTGTGTAGTCTCTGTGGCAACCAGCCAAGACAGCACACAGTGCTTGATGTCCTTTAGGCTGTTGGTAGTAGTTTCAGGGGTCCAGGGCCCTCTTACATTCAACCATCCATTGTTCACTATTGTTGATGGCGGTGGTGACAACTCCCAAAAGCCTGGTGGAAGAGCTCTGTTTTACAGGCCTGGGGGAACTGTAAAAGGTCCTGCAGGGCCCTGATCTTCTCCGGGAGCTCATTCCACCAGAATGGTGCCACCACCAAGAAAGCCCTGGTTCTGGTTATTGACAGCTTAGCCCCCTTAAGACCCGGGAGGGCCAGTCAGTTCTGAACCCCTGATCGCAGTGCTCTCTGGGGAACATGTGGGGAAAGGCGATCCCTCAGGTATGTAGGTCCCTGACCATATAGGGCTTTTAAGGTAAGAACCAGCACCTTGAAACAAATCCGGTATGCTATTGGCAGCCAGTGCAGTGCCTTTAGCACAGGCTGTATGTGCTCCCATCTAGAGAACCCCATCAGAAGTCTGGCCACGGCATTTTGCACCAGCTGCAGCTTCCAGATTTGAAATAAGGGCAGCCCCATGTAGAGAGCATTACAGTAGTCCAATCTCAAGGCAGCCATCGCATGGATCACTATTGCCAGGTTGTTGCATTCGAGGAAGGGAAATTTGGCAGTGGCTGCATAGTTAAGGAGACATCCAGGAGCACTCTCAAACATCTAACCTCCAGCGCTGGCACCAATGGTGCCCCATCAAAGGTCGGGAGTGGGATCCCTAACCCTTGCCTGCCCTAACTCAGGCACAGGCCTCTGTCTTGTTCGATTCAGTTTCAGTTGGCTCAGCCTAAGCCAACCAGCCATGGCTTGTAGCGCGCGGTCCAGATCTTCCAATTTGGAGTTGGACTGACCATCCAACAGCAGATAGAGCTGGGTGTCATCCGCATATTGGTGATATCCCAACCCATGCCTCTGGGCAGTCTGGGCAAGGAGATACATATAGATGTTGAAAAGCATCGGGGACAGCACTACCCCTTGAGGTACACTACAATCCAGTGGGTGCATCCGGGATAGCTGTTCCCCTAGTGTCACCCTTTGTCCTCGATCTTGGAGAAAGGAGACAAGCCACTGCAAGGCCAGCCCCTGAATTCCAGTGTCGGTGAGGCAGTGGGTTAGTAGCTGATGGTTGACCATGTCGAACGCTGCTGACAGGTCCAACAACAATAGCACTGCCAATCTGCCTCGATCCAGATGCCTCCGAAGGTTGTCTGTGAGGGCGACTAGGGCCATCTCCGTCCCATGGCCTGGGTGAAAGCCGGACTGGAAGGGGTCTAAAACGGAAGCGTCATCCAAAAAGGCCTGTAATTGAACCGCTGCTGCCCTCTCTATTATCTTGCCCAAATAGGGCCGGTAGTTGGCCAATTCGGCCTAGATATTGTTTTTTTTAAGAGAGGGTGGACCACTGCTTCCTTAAGTGCCACAGGGAACAGTCCCTCCAAGAGGGACTTGTTAATAATCTCCCACATGGCACCTTGAAACCCCTCGTGGTCAGCTTTAGTTAGCCATGAAGGGCACAGATCAAGGGAGCAGGTGGTATGGTGGTCAGTTAGGAGCAATTTGTCGACTTCCTCTAGGCTGAGCAGATTGAAATGATCCATAACTTGACCAGAAGACATGCATGGAACCTCGAGCTCGCTCACTGTATCAACTGTAGCGGGGTGGTTATGGCAGAGCTACAAAACTTTATCTGCAAAATAGCTTGCAAAGGCCTCACAGCCAATGGCCAGTTCCCTAGCATTTGGTTTGCCTTGTGACAGAGTAGTAATGGACTAAATCGTTCTAAACAATTTAGCTGGGCGTGAGCTTGCAGATGCAATTGCAGCCGTATAGTACTCTCTCTTTGCGGCTTTGACTGCCATCTCATAGGATCTCATAAATGTCCTATAAAATGTTCTTGTAGTTTCATCATAAGTACACCATCACTGGCTCTCTAACTGTCTTAGTCCTCGCTTCATCAGCTGCAACTCCTGGGTAAACCATGGAGCGAGCCTTGCGTGAGGGTGCAGAGGGCATTGGGGAGCAATCTTGTCGATGGCTGTTGAGAGTCGGTTATGCCAGTCCTCTAAAAGCTCATCCAACGAGCCTCCAGGGCACATCAGATCCTGGAAAGCCATATGAAGCCGCATTGGGTCCATTTGGTTCTGCGGGTGAGCCAAAATAAGCTTGCTGCCCAAACATGGTCAGGATGACATATTCAGACGGGCCTTCAGAGCAAGGTGGTCCGATGATGGTACTGCCAAAGCAGTAATCTGGTCCACTGTAACCCCCACCGCGAAGACCAAATTGAATGTGTGCCCAGCCAGATGAGTGGGAGTCATTACAAATTGGAAGAGACACGAGGACTGTTGCCTGAGTGGAGGTCCCATCACCAGCATAGACATTGAAATCACCCAGGGCTGTCAGTCTAGGGTGTTCCAATGCCCAGCCCGACGCGGCCTCTACCAAGGATGGTGTGTTGGGCGGACGGTACACCAGCCAAATCACCACACTCTCCCCCATTTCCCAAACTAGGTCAACACACTCAATGCCCGCGATCCTTGGTGGCGGGAGCACTCTGAAGGAGTAAGAATTAATAAACTCACTCCCCCCTCCCTGTGTAGTCCACAACTGGTGAAGGACAGAGAACCCAGGCTGAGCTAGCTGGGAAAGAGCTACTATCTCCACATTTCGAACCCAGGTCTCGGTCATGCACACCAGGTCTACATTCTGCTCCTGCAGAAAGTTTTAAAGGACTGTGGTCTTATCATTGGTAGACCTGGTGTTATACAATGCCAGTGTCAGAGGGGGGTTAATGGTCCTAGCCCCACTGCCTGCAAACCTTGGGATGGGATGCAGGCTGGAAAGGGGGCTGAGCTAGTCTGTTTCTCCGTCCCCTTCAGTCAGTTGGGCTGGGAGAAGGAGTTGGGACAGAACTGCTGGGAAGGTGAGTGTTATATTTGCTTTTCCTAAACTGCTGGAGAGCATTAAGTGAGGTTGCTATGTGAAAGTACAGTGTATGAGGGGGAGTGAGTGTTTGGAGCCTGCTGGAGAGAGGTTTCTGATAGCTTCTCTGTGTTATTTGTCTGGTTTATTGCTGAGAGAGGAGGGCCTCTGCCTTGGATTGGTTGCTGGTCCCATCCTCTCCTCTTGCTCTGCCTGTTGATTGACGGGGGCTGTGAGCCTTTGAGTTGCAAGGCTCCTCTTTTGGTGTGATCTGGCGGGTAGGATCCCATAAATAGTTAAGAAAATGTTACATTATTGTGCTTTACCCTTTTTGGTTCAGGTAGCCATTTGGTCAGTTCTCTAAGTTTCAGGGTACATCAATGCACCAAGGAATTTCTAGGAGAAAGAATCTACTTGGGAAGTGATGATGAATGCTCATGGACCATTTCCATTCACCTGTGGGGAGTGCACCTTGTTTGTTTTCCTCCCTGAGGACAAGACAGACTACACTTGTCAGGAGTGTAAGTTGATAGGACTCTTAGAAGAGAAGGTTTGGAGCCTGGAGGAAAGGATTACTATTCTCCATGATATCAAGGAAGGAGAGGAGTTCATTAACAGAAGCTTTGATGTCCTGCATAGGGAAGGAGAGACCAGTCAAAGGGACAACAGTGTGGTTGACTGCCTTAACGAGACTCCTCAGAGTGCTATAGCCCAAACCCAAAGTAAGATGGCACTCAGTTCCACTAGAACTAAGGAATTGATTCCAGGCCCTTGTGGTGGAGGCAGAGATGGAAACACTGCCAGTGGAAGTATCACATGCACACTGGAACTTAAGAGATAGATTGTCCCTTATCCCCAATGCATTTGAAACTCAAGCTAACAACTCATACTTCTAAATAATATCTGCCATTGAAAAAGATTAGCTCTGTAATCCTTGAAGGGCTTGGGCTTAGAAGGGTGTAGCAGTGTTTAGGGTTGCACTGTAAGTCTTGGATCCAACTGAGCAATGTACAAGCAAAAAAGTTAATGGATTTATCAATGTTATCTTTAAATAAGATTTTGTGCATAACCTAGCCATGTAATAGTGCCCTAAAACTGGCGGCACAAGATCTTGCATAAGCAGAAGCAATAATAAAATTGACTTAGCTCAAGTAGCTACCACAGTCTTTTTTCTGACATTTCCGCTTGCATGAGAGCTCTAGCACAGGCAGAAGTTTTGTGGTACATTCAACTCTTAAGTGGTCCCTACTGTATGTACCAGGATTCTACAGATATAGAATCTTCTGGTTGTGGTCCCTACTGTATGGACCAGGCTTCTACAGATATGGATTCTTCTGGTTGTCTCTTGCCCTAAGGACATCCGGCTAGTCAAGTGGAACAAGTTCTAATCTGAGATCAGGGCTCTGCAGGATCTATTACAGTTCCGCAGGGCATGCAAAATGGAGCTGTTCTGCCGGGCTCTCGGTTGAGGCAATGGGCATCCAAATTCCATTATTGGCCTCCCATGCAGACAACCCTAGCCTAGTGCTTAGTGGCTTGATATCCCTCAACCCTGCTCAGAAGGTTTCCATCCAAACGCTGCTACCGAGGCAGCTTTCACTCTGGTTTTTATGAAACTTTGAAATTTTTAAATTTAAAATTTTTAAAATTTAATTGTTTGAATTGTATATATTGTTTCCTCTGTCACAGTATTCTATGTGACCTTGTAAGGTGCCCTGAGCCCACTCATGGGGAGGGCGTAGTATAAATCAAAGAAATGAAATGAATGCACGTAGACTTGAATAAAGAGCTCACTAGATCAATGGAACCAAATCTGGGATTCCCCGCTAACCACCTCAAAAGCTCTGAACGTTCGACTGCAAAATTTCAAGGTTATTTCATGCTGGTATCTAACCCCTGCACAGCTAGCCCACTGAAACCCCACGATGTCTCCGGCCTGCTGGAGGAAAATTTTGGACTCAAATTCAACAACAAATCCATATAATCACTGGTCATTTGATTCCCCTAATCCAGAATTAATTCTTCTCAATCTGTGGAAAAATTGCCAATCTCCAAAGCAAAACAAGAACTAATTATGATAATGTTACTCGCTGCTAAATCTCTTATTGCATCACATTGGAAGTCTACATCTATTCCATCACTGCAAGAATGGCACTTGAAGTTATGGGACTTATTCCTGGATAAGATTACATAGAATTTGGATAAATTTAGAGATCTCTTAGGCCAATCCAGTCTCCTAGAAAAATAGCAACTTCTAATGCTCAAATGTTGGTCTAATCTCTCAAATGATTGCTATGTTTTAAGGAAAAGCCAACTCTCTCTTCTCTGTTCACACTGAATGGATTGTCTATTCCTTAGTCTAACACTCTGTTCCACTGCTGGTATAAATCTGTGTTGTTCAACAAACTTCTCAGCCCTTTATCTGTACTTCTAGTTTACTGTGTTTAGTTGTTCATACTCAGTTTTACTCATGGTTTGTACCCTTATTATACTGTTCAGTATTTTTTAAAAAATGAAATGAATAATATTGTCTGAAGGAAATCTGATTCCAGTAGTCAGTCTTCATAGTAATGAGGGGTGGGTTGACCATTAAGGGCACTGTAAAAAGTCCTGGTGGGCTGATGATCTGGAGGGCGACTCCTGCTGAGGCTACCCTAGGGCTGTACTCTCCTCCTGAGTCCCCCTGACTACAAGTGGAGGGAGGCAAGGTGCAGGGATGATGTCTGACCCAGCCTTGCTTGCATTGAGCAGCTAGGGACAGACTCGACTTGTTCTCCCTCCTTTGGGGGTGTGGCCAGAATGGGCAGGGCTCTTTCCAGGGCTGTTCCCCCTCCCTCTGCTCCTGTGTCACAAAAAGAATCTTTAAATAATTTTTTTTAAGTAATGGAATTATTATGATGATTGATGATAAATTTATTTTTGTACATACTGACAATATTTTTTTTCCAAGCATATGAATTCACAATCACTAGATACATCAAGTTTCAAATAGAATTTTTTCTCTTTGGACCTAAGACGTTGGCTGTGTTAAAAGCCTGTAATTCAGTTTTTGGATTTTTAGTGGCGTCTGAAATTTTACACCCTATAATCTAGTCTACTTTATTTGGAGACATGTGTTTCCTGCCATACGCTTACTTCTGGTCATGTTGAAGAATATATCCTATTGTTATGTTTTAAAATCCTTCTGCAATAATTTACCAAACCTGGCAATGGCCATGGCAAATGGAAAGTAGTGTTTTTTGTGACAGCTCATTTGTGCCTATCTTTCAGGTTTGTTGACATACATAAAATATGTCAAAGATGCTTGCAAAAAAATGTGTACCATAAGGGGGGGAAGGTAGTTGAGATGTTGTAGTAGTAGTAAGGACAGTGGAGAAAAAAGCACATGTTCTAGGAGTTTGGGGACAAAGGTAGATGGGGAATAGGGTGGTAATTAGGAAGAGAGGATGGGCAAAGTGGTGGCTTTTTTAGAGCAGGGAAAATGATATGGTATGTTTGAATACAATAGGGAGGAGCCCAGAAGAGAGAGTGAACGCGTATTTGATTGTGTAGTAGAGAGAATGGAGAATGGCTTGTAAAGGATTTCATATGCATTTTTCATAGCCTTCATTTTAAATCCTCGGTGAAGGATTTTCATTAAAAAATTTGCATAGAGGTGCCTGAATTTCAATTAAAGCAATTTCTTGAGTAACGGAAAGGTACACAACAATGCATGCAGCACTGCTGAAAGTGTAGGGTTGACTCAGTGCATTGCTATTGATAATTGACTTCTGAAAGTCCTCCTTTGTGTTTCTCATTATCTTTTTACAAAATTGTACTATGAATATACTATTCACGTCTTGCTTGGAGCCTCTTGTTGTCTTTTGCTTCTACTTCAGAACACGCAGCAGAAATGTGTTTTGTAACAACACAGCTGACCTAATTTCAGCACCATGTTTTTTTCCCCCATATATCTTTGTAGCTAGCTAAATGCTAATCCCTAGGTGTTTCCCAGCTGTTTTATATGGACTCTGTCTCAGGTAAAGCTGGAGCAGCATCCATAGGATTTCTCTTTGCTTGGTTACAATATAAGAAAAGCATTTATGCAGTTGAAATCTTGAAATGCACCAGGGACCTCTTGACTTCAAGTCTGCTATTGCCCTCTTGGGTTGTGTCAGTGTGAGAAGGAGCAACTGCTGTCAAAATACAAAGCTCTGCTGGAGTGTGCGTCGCTAGGGGAAAAGGGGTAAAATTATGCTTTGTGCTTCTACCATCTGCATTGGGTTATGTCGTCACTGGGGCTGTGTTTATATCTCCAGCTTTTGTTGAGAGCTGTGCTTTCCACCTTGCAATGGTGACTATTCCTGTCTGCTGTTTCACTCACTTATATCATGGCAGTTTACATCTCTCTGATCTCCCACACCAGATAAGTACAGTAATTTTATAGAGGCAGACTTTGAAAAGTGCTATTGATTATTATGGAGACAAGACATTTTAATCAATTCATTTAAGCTGTCACAGTGATTCAGTGTAATGATGTGTTTACTCTCTACATGAGACAGGAGGCTGACTTTCTAAAGTGATGGTAAAAGGGGCTGATTCTAGTGATATAGCTCCCTGTGGAACTAGCCAGACACTGGTGCTTAAAGTCTGAAAACTACTTACCCAGTAGTTTGACTGAATTTTGTGGGGGTTCTCCATTGTTGCTTTCAACGCTCTCTACTGGAATGTGGAGTTCTACCATACAGAAGAGCTTTTTGGCCGTCTCTACATAGGGATAGAATATATAGAACTGTCCTGACTATACTGGCCCCTTTCTCTTCAATTTAAACCTCCCCAAATTAAAAAAAAAAGTTTGATCAGAGGAAATGGCTTGTTTCCTATGCACAAGATACTATGGTTAGTTCTGTATCTTCCACTAACATTATCTAATGCTGATATTAATTGTTGCAATATATAAAGTGCTTTATTGTTTGTTTTAAAAAGGTGCCAGTATCCATATATAGTTGTACTGATTTCCCCTAATCTCCCCCTTCCTCTGCATATCCCCACTAGGCTGCCTCGGAAGGTCCACTCTCTCTTTCTCTGGCTGAGTGGGGTGGCCCAGCACACAAGGATTGGTACTTGGGAGAGTCCTGAAAGAAGGTGCCAGTACTCAGTACTGGTAAGTACTGTCACAAAAAAGGCCTTGAGTATATGCTCAGTGTACATATATTCCTACTGGAAGATATTAGAGGTATTGCAAGGTCCTGAGTTGTCCATGGAAGAGTAGGAGTCTACAGGCAGCATAGATAAGTAGGGGAACAGTTTTTGTCACTGCCGAATAACATAGTGGTGCCACAAAACAGGGGTTTGTATGGTTTTTATAAGAGACTTTAAGGCCAATCCTATGGTCCAGCTGAAGGAATTTTGAACACCTAACAGGAAGTTTCACAAACAAGCAGAACCCCTGCCAAGCAAAAGCCTCCCTCCTTGCTTTCCAGTTCCCATACTACCATCCTTTTGTGGAGGAGAGGGAAACTGGAAGCAAGAAAACTCATTACACAGTGGTATTTATTTAAATATTCATATCCCGCCTTTCCTTGCGGAAATTATTATCTATATTACATTTGAGGATTATAGGGTTCATGTTGCTAGTGCTTGGTGAGGTACTCTTCTGTATCTATCAGCACTCCCCTTCTCCTTTCACAGATGTTTGGAAAGGTGGGGAGGGAAAGACCAAGACAAGGCTTCATATTGGTTAGGGAGGGAAGGAGGAGTGAACCTTATTTGCAGTCAGGCTAAAACTTGAAGGAGTCTAGGCCTAATTCAGATTGTTGTGGGGTTCATGTTATGAGCATCCCAGTTTTAAATTAAATTAAACAGCTACTCCCCAGAATCTCTAGAAGCCGTTTACCTGTTATCTACAGAATTGTTCCTAATGATGTACCCTATCTAGGCTACAGTCCCAAGAACATTGTTCAGTTGTTAGACTGTGTGCTATTTGCAGGCCTCAGCCCTTTCTATGTGTGCGTGTCCCATCCTGAAGGCAGCTGAAATAAGTAGCAAGTGGGGTTAGAAGGTTCCTTTTTGGTAACTATTGTGAGAACAGAGAGAAAAGCTGGGAACAGTGATAGTTTTTATTGAACAGCATCAATAGTGCAGCGTATTGTAATGATGTTGCAGAAGAGTAGAGTGGTGACTTTGTATTTTAATAGGGTCCCTGTTTTGCTTGCTTTGGCTTGTATACTGTCAATGCTGTCTGCAGGGGTCGTTTCGTAGAAAAAGAGCTAGGGGAACTCATTAGCATAACTCATTAGCATATGCCACACCCCCTGATATCAGGGACCCGGCGGTGGACCTGCAAGGCCGGCGGGAGTGCGAGGAAGCCCCGCCAAGGCCCTCCCTGGCCCCAGGCAGGCAGGGGTGGGGAGAGGTGGGGAGGAAGCAACTTACCTTCCGTCTTCTCCTGCCTCCTCCTGGCTGAATGAGGGCTGGAAGCGGGGCGACCGGAAGCAGGGGGCGGGGCTTCGTTGTGTGCCCCCCACACCTCACCTGGGGGAACTGTGATCCCCCGCGATCCCCCCCGAATCGACCTCTGTCTGTCTGTGAATATTGAGTTAGCTGGAGTCATATCTTCTGATTAGGCGGAGATATGGGAAGCAAGGGAGCAATCCTATTAAAAGGTCAGTTGTAGTGTTTGTACTTATGCTGCCTCTTTTGTTAGCATGGTGTTAAACCATTCTCAGGAGTGTGTCTATCTTAGCTCCACAGTGTTGCCATCATAAACTTGGGCCTTCTCACTTTTGCACTAGTTGCTAGAAGTGTACCACCAGTGTTACAGTTATTGTGCTGCTGAGAACCACTGGCTGCAAAGGTAATGCTGTTCTGGCATAAATCCGCTACAGCAGCATAACATTGTGTTCAAGAGTTTAGTAGCAGGTTGTGTCCCTGACCAGCACCTGTAATGCATGGATAACATTGTTCTATTAATGTATGGATGATCTTTAAAGAATTAGACAAAACTGTCCCCCAAGGTAAAAGACCAAGAATAAGACTCAAAGCATTACAAGATGCTAAAGAGAGAGGCGGGTTTGCTTTACCAGATTGACTGCTATATTACAAAGCTGCAGCTTTGACTTGGATTTAAAGATTGGATTACTTTGGAGAATACAAGACTTTTGAAATTAGAAGGTCATGATTTCCATCTAGGATGGCATGCTTTTATTTAGTACGGGAAAGCAGAAACCAATAAATATTTCAAACAACACTTCATTAGAGCTTCTCTACTGAAAATATGGGAACAAGAAAGAAAAAAGAATTACATTAAAACCCCAAGATGGGTGTCACTATTAGAAGCATTTACAAACCCTAATTTATACCAAGAAGAAACAACCCTAAGATATGACGATTTACTGAATAATAGAAATGAATTTAAACCAATAGAAAACTTAACTTGGTGGCAGAAAAGTCAAATAAAATCTAGATATAGTAAAGATAGACTGATAGGTTTCTATGATAAGATTCCAGAAATAGATAAGATATTTTTACATACGAAAGAGAAATTTAAATTAAAAAATTACGCATTACTTTTAGAAAACAAGACACAAGATGAAATGGTTAAAACATTATGATTAAATGGGCACAAAATTCGGGACATAATATAGATTTAGACAAATGGTTACAAGTGTGGAAAAAATATAAAAATCACAAAAGCAACTTCATATAAAGAAAATATTTATAAGATGGTCTATAGATGGTATATTACACCTGAGAAATTGGCAAAGTTTGACTCTACATGCTCAAATATGTGCTGGAAATGTCAAAATAAGTTTGGATCCTTTTACCATATGTGGTGGTTATGCGACAAAGCTAAAAAATACTGGGTTGGGATACATGAAATGCTTCAAAAATTTTAAAAATGTTCTATACCTTTGATACCAGAGATATTTTTGTTAAGCATATTACCTGAAAATTGTTAAAAAATGACCTGTATCTTATATTGTATATTGTTACAACTGCTATAATACTATATGCTAAATATTGATGTACACAAACACCTACAAAAGAAGAAATTATAGGTAAAATTATGGCAACAGTGGAAATGGATAAATTGACTGTAATTTTGAAAGGTTGACCAGAAACTACATTTGAAAATACCTGGTCAAGATTCTACAGCTGGTATGAGAATCAATATAAATAAATTATGAGGTATTAAAACTTGCTGAGGACATATTAAGTATTAAGCTGCTAAGATATGCAGAATTCTAACTACTATTTTAATAATATAAGGTGAAATATATAAGCTATAACAAATAGGCAGGTGAATTTGTAACAGATGTAATTTGTGCATTGAATGAAATGCCCCCATTTGTGTTTGTATGTTTGTGTGTTATGAAATATAAAAAAAAACTATTTAAAAAGTATGGATGGTCTGCTAGCTTAAAATCAGTTTAATTATAGGAAGAAGTTTAAAATTTGGGCTGCTTTATAGCATAGAAAGCACCATTGGCTTTTGTGATGCACCAAAGCCTGTGTCCATATGTACTTCAGCAGAATTGATTTTCTGTTGTGATTCCATGATCCCTTGTAGAAAACTTGGGTTTTGTTAGAGGCCCAGTATGGGAAACTTGGAAATGTTATGGAAAGCTTGGGGATGGAGATAGAGGTCATGCATTTATTTTTTGTTAACGTTTTTTGGTGGCACAAAAACAATGGTTTACATTTTTCAACCTTTCCACCTTTTCCCAACTTCCAACACTATGGACTATCTTAGGGTCCAGCAGGTTGCAGCTTCAGTTCCAGTAATGAATATCACTTTTAACTAGGGGTGTGCATTCAGATCTACCTGAGCCGAACATATACCTGAAAAATACCTTATTAGTATATTTGGGGTTTATTTCAGCTTCCCAACTGTATCCAGGTTTTCTCAGGGGGAAAAAAATCCTGAGAAAATCCCGGATAAATTACTCGTAGATCTGAAAATAGCAGAGAGACTGGAGCAGTTTAAAGGGACTGCAGAAGACAGTTGGAAGATCAGCTGTGCTGGGGAAGCAGACTATTCCTGCCAGCTCAGCTTGGGGCTGGATTCTCCTGCAGACCGGTTTAAACCAGGCTGCAGGAGAAGCCAGCCCCAGAAGGTTCTGTACCACAGGAAGCAATCTGCTAGTCATGGCACAGCAGATCCTGGGGCCAGCATCTCCTGCAGTGTGGTTTAAAATGCGCTGCAGGAGAAGCTATCCCAGCCAGGATCTATGTGTGGCAGGGAGAGACCTCCCTGCGGTGCGCATATCCTAGGGCCAGGATCTCCTGCAGCACAGTTTAAACCATGCTGCAGGAGAAGCCATCCCAGCCAGGATCTGTGTGTGGCGGCACGCAGATCCTGGGGCCAGCTTTTCCTGTAGCACAGTTTAAACCATGCTGCAGGAGAAGCCAAGCCGGCCCCAGGATTGGGCTGGCTTAAAAAAAAACAAAAAAACCCCAGTATTTTTCTTCTTGGGTCTATTGAACCTGAAAAAAATCCTGGATTGGGATCTGGGATATTTCCAAAAATACCAATTTGTTAGGAACTCTGGGGCAAGTGATGCTCTGTATTCTTGATGCTGGGGTGGAGGCAACAGTGGGAGAGCTTCTAGTGTCCTGGACCTCCTGATGGCACCTGGTATTTTTGGCCACTGTGTGACAGAGAGTTGGACTGCATAGGCCATTGGCCTGATCCAACATTGGCTTCTCTTATGTTCTTATGTTTTTGGTCCAATAGACCCAAACCGAAAATACTGATTTTTTTTTAAAATGCACATCCCTACTTTTAACTATTAAATAATTCTGAATTATGACCCAGAAAAGTACAGTTAAAATAAATATTGATATCTGGATATTTAAAACTGTTGAGTGGAGCTAACACAGCAATGCCACAGCCTATACTCTGAACCAATAATGTGAACGATTAAAGGTCAGTAAGCATCAAGCAGTTGCTCTATGATTTTGTAAGGTGTAATTTCTAGGATGATATTATTTCCAGTATTGAAATTTGATAACTATAGATGCACTTCTCTGTGGGCTAGCACAGATAAAATGCTGCCCATTCTCTTAACCATTGTGAAGGGACTGAAAATAAACTATAAGACTATGTGCTTGAAATGGCTGGTGGGATATTGTGCTCTCTCATTCCCTTCCCTCACATATTTCATATAGCTTCTCTGTGCATGGTTAACTTACATTGACCTAGCTCAGATGTAACATAGAAACATGTTTTTTAATTAAACTGTGGTTGATCATTTGAGTGCAGGACAGTCCTTGAATATGATTAGCTTTTATTGTTGTTGTTCAGTTGCACAGTTGTGCGACTCTTTGCGACCCCATGGACCACATCACGTCAGACCCTCCTGTCTTCCGTCGTCCTCCGGAGTTTGCTCAATTTCATGTTTGTTGCATCGATAACACTGCCTAACCATCTCATCCTTTGCCATCCCCTTCCTCTTTTACCTTCAGTCTTTCCCAGCATCAGGGTCTTCTCCAGTGAGTGCTCCCTTCTCATTTGGTGGCCAAAGTATTTGAGCTTCAGCTTCAGTATGTGGTCTTCCAGGGAACAGTCAGGGTTGTTTGCCTTTAGGATTGACTGAGTTTTCTCCAGCACCATAATTCGAAAGCATTTATTCTCTGGCACTCAGCCTTCTTTATGGCCCAACTCTCACAGCCATACATTACTACTGGGAATACCATTGCTTGGACTTTACAGACTTTTTTTGGCAGGGTGATGTCTCTACTTTTTATTACGCTGTCTAGGTTTGCCATAACTTTCCTCCCAAGGAGCAGGAGTCTTTTAATTTCATGACTGCAGTCACCATCTGCAGTTATCTTGGATCCCAGGAAAGTGAATTCTGTCACTGCTTCCAAGACTTCCCCTTCTATTGATGGGGCCAGATGCCACAATCTTAGTTTTTTGTTGTTGAGTTTCAAGCCAACTTTTGCGCTCTCCTCTTTCATTCTTAGCAAGAGGCTCTTTAGGTCCTCTTCACTTTATGCCATTAGACTGGCATTGTCTACATATCTGAGGTTGTTGATGTTTTTCCCGTCAATCTTAATTCCGGCTTGTGATTCATCCAGGCCGGCATTTCACATGATGTACTCTGCATATAAATTAAATAAACAGGGTGACAATATACATCCTTGTCGTACTCCTTTTCCTATTCTAAACCAACCAGTTGTTTCATATTCGGTTCTAACTGTTGCTTCTTGACCCTTATACAGGTTTCTCAGGAGACGTGAGGTGGTCTGATAACTCCCATCTCTTTAAGGACTTGCCATAGTTATGATCCGCACAGTCAAAGGCTCTAGTGTAGTCAGTGAAGCAGACGTAGATGTTTTTCTGGTACTCCCTTTCTTTCTCCATAGTCCAGTAAATGTTGGCCATTTGATCTCTAGTTCCCCTACCTCTTCAAAACCTAGCTTGTACTTCTGGCAGTTGCCCCCCCCTCCCCCATCAGAATAACGAGACAGACAACAAGGGCCACTTTATTAACTATTTAACATAACATTGCAGCAAGGGACCAACTAAGTGAGCACGGAACAGGCAAGGCAGGTGTCACTCCCCTGAACAACCTCCTTGCCCTTTTAATGGATGGGTCACCTAGCTCTGGTATTGAGCCAGCAATGTGGCTTGCGGCCAGCAGCCCAGCAAAGCTGATTGCCACCTAGGAGCATCTACCCCTGAAGCCTTACAACTTGTAGAGAGGAGCCTTACCCTAAGAGGTTCCCAGAGGTGATCACCATTCCCCACCCTGGACCCTAAAATCCAAAGACAGTTCCTGATGACCCCCTGTTACCTAACGGGAAAATGCTGTAAGGTGCTCACCGGTTCCGATTTCTTGCCCGCACAAACCTGCCAAGTGACCAAACTATTTAGATGTCGACCACCACAACCAGCTATTCAATCCACTGCTCTCAGTGCAAGGTAGGCAAAAACACCTCCACCCTTTCAGCCAATGCTTTCAGAGGTGAAAAATTCCTACCTGGCCCCAATAGGCAGCCAGCAACAGCCCTACACTAAGAACAGGGCAGGAGGGTGGGCGAGCACGAGTTCCAACTGTCTGGGCAGGAGTGGAGCCCGGCAGTTTAACAGGGCCGGCTTTGCCCCCCGACCATGTCACAATGCACTGTGTTGTGGTGACTGCTGCTGCCCTGGTCTCCTTCGGGGCAGAAAAACAGCCCCCGGTGTCCAGTGGCATCGCCAGGAGGCCAGGAGCTCCATTCTCTATCCACGTACTGCTGAAGCCTAGCTTGTAGGATCTTGAGCGTGACCTTGCTAGCGTGTGAAATGAGTGCAATTGTGCGATAGCTTGAACATTCCTTGGCATTGCCGTTCTTTGGGATTGGAATGTAAACTGACCTTTTCAAATCCTGTAGCCACTGTTGCATTTTCCAGATTTGCTGGCATATTGAGTGCAGCACTTTAACAGCATCATCTTTTAGGACTTTAAATAGCTCAGCTGGGATACCATCATCTCCGTTAGCTTTGTTGTTAGTAATGCTTTCTAAGGCCCATTTGACTTCGCACTCCAGGATGTCTGGCTCGAGGTCAGTGATCACACTGGCATGGTTGTCAAAGACATTGAGATCCTTCTTGTATAGTTCTTCTGTGTGTTCTTGCCATCTCTTCTTAATCTTTTCTGCTTCTGTTAGGCTCCTACCATTTTTGTCCTTTATCATGGCCAGCTTTCCACAAAACGTTCCCTTGTTTTCTCCAATTTTCTTGAAGAGATCTCTAGTCCTTCCCATTCTATTGTTTTCCTCTAGGAAATGTTTATCTCTCCTTGCTGTTCTATAGAAATCAACATTCAGTTGGGTAAATCTTTCCTTTCACCTTTGCCTTTTGCTTTCCTTCTTTCCTCAGCTAATTGTAAAGACTTATCAGACAGCCACTTTGCTTTCTTTCATTTCTGTTTCTTTGGGATGGTGGTGATTGCTGCGTCCTGTACAATGTCACGAACAATGTCCATAGTTCTTCAGGCACTCTATCAAATCTAGTCCCTTAAACTTATTCTTCACCTCCATTGTATATTCATAATGGATGTGATCTAGGTCAACCTGAATGGCCTAGTGGTTTTCCCAACTTTCTTCAGTTTTAGCCTGAATTTTGCAATGAGTAGCTCATGATCTGAGCCACAGTCAGCTCCAGGTTTTGTTTTTACTGACTGTATAGAGCTTCTCCATCTTTGACTGATTTTGGTGTTGCCCATCTGGTGATGTCCACGTGTAGAGTCGCCTCTTAGGTTGTTGGAAGAGGGTATTTGCTATGACCAGCATGTTCTCTCAACAAAACTCTGTTAACCTCTGCCCGGCTTCATTTTGCTCTCCAAGGCCAAACTTGTCTGTTATTCCGGTTACCTTTTGACTTCCTACTTTAGCATTCCAGTCCGTTGTGATGATGAGGACATCTTTTTTTGGTGTTAGTTCTAGGAGGTGTTGTAGGTATTCATAGAACCAGTCCACTTCAGCCTCCTCTGGGTCCGTGGTTGGGGCATAGATTTGGATTACTGTGATGTTGAATGGTTTGCCTTGGATTCGGACCAAGATTATTCTGTCATTTTTTAGATTGTATCCCATTACTGTCTTTCTTACTCTCTTGTTGACTATAAAGGTGTCAGCAAGCTGCCATTCTGTTTTCTGTGACCTCTGTGTACATATCCTTTCCCTGTTGCACCCGGCTTGGTTTCTATCATCCTGCTCCTGCGTTGGAATGCAAAAGATAACTGCTGGAGGTTGTGTGGGGGAGAAGATGCTGTAATGCTTGCTTATTGCTTTTTCTCATAAGTACTGCACCTGTGTTTTGTCTGAT